>NC_059103.1:30194259-30255082 GCF_020740685.1 Jaculus jaculus
GTTTCTCACTGAAGACTAACAGCGAATTCAATGTTCTGTAATTTCATTACAGGCAACATGCCAATGGTAATCTAAGATTGTTTTCAAAGTTCTATCAGAAGTTATATGCTCTGAACATTTCCTTTTGAAAAAGAACATGAATTGTAAGGGCTAGAACTGTGTAAATACTGAGAATGTTTCCCGTTGAAAACTGAGTACAATAAACAATTCTCTTTCAAAAGTAAGAGCTAATTCAATGTTCTATGGTCATATTTTGTAGGAAGCTCAATTCCCGTCTTAAAGTAAGCGTAATTGACAGTTTCATTGATCGGTTATCTGGGAGGATCAGTTGCTATTGAGAAAGCCAAAGGAATTCAAAGAGTAGGAAATCTTGAAATCTTTCGTTTCTCATTGAAAACTCATCGTGAATGTCATGTTGTTCTGTTCTGTTCTCTACTGTAAACAAATCCGCTTTCCTAACTAAGCCTGTATTCAATGTTGCATAGTACTGTTTTCTAAGTGAACATTTCCCAATGAATAGTAATGTTCAATTCAACGTTCCGTAAACCTGTTGTCTAGGAAGAACTTATCCCCTGGAAAACTAAGAGTGAATGCAATGTGCTATTAGCCGGTTATGTACTAGCATCATTTACTAATGAAAACTAACCGTGAACTGAAAAGATTAGAAGCTGCTTCAATACCAACACATGTTGTGCAAGAAAACTAACAGAGAAGGTCGAGTTCTGTAATTCAATTGTGTATAATATGCAATTGCCCTTTGAAATCTATCCCTGAATTCAAAGTTCTGTAGTCCCGCTGTTTGAAATGAATGTTTCTCACTGAAGACTAACAGTGAATTCAATGTTCTGTAATTTCACTACAGACAACATGCCAATGGTAATCTAAGATTGATTTCAAAGTTCTATCAGAAATTATATGCTCTGAACATTTCCTTTTGAAAAAGAACATGAATTGCAAGGGCCAGAACTGTGTGAATCCTGAGAATGTTTCCCATTGAAAACTGTACAATAAAAAATTGTCTTTCAAAAGTAACAGCTATTTCAACGTTCTATTATCATATTGTGTAGGAAGCTCAATTCCCGTCTTAAAGTAAGCGTAAATGACAGTTTCATTCACCGGTTATCTGGTAGGATCTGTTGCTATTTAGAAAGCCCAAGGAATTCAAAGACTAGGACATCTTGGATTCTTTCGTTTCTCATTGAGTTCATCGTGAATGTCATGTTCTTCTGTCCTGTTGTCTACTGTAAACAAATCCGCTTCCCTAACCAATCCTGTATTCAATGTTGCATAGTCCTGTTTTCTAAGTGAACATTTCCCAATGAATAGTAATGTTCAATTCAACGTTCCGTAAACCTATCGTCTAGGAAGAACTTATCCCCTGGAAAATTCAGAGTGAATGCAATGTGCTATTAGCCAGTTATGTACTAGCATCATTTACTAATGAAAACTAACTGCGAACTAAAAAGATTAGAAGCTGCTTCAATACCAACACATGTTGTGCAAGAAAACTAACAGAGAAGGCCCAGTTCTGTAATTCAGTTGTGTATAATATGCAATTGCCCTTTGAAATCTATCCCTGAATTCAACGTTCTGTAATCCCGTTGTTTGAAATGAATGTTTCTCACTGAAGACTAACAGCGAATTCAATGTTCTGTAATTTCATTTCAGGCAACATGCCAATGATAATCTAAGATTGATTTCAAAGTTCTATCAGAAGTTATATGCTCTGAACATTTCCTTTTGAAAAAGAACATGACTTCTAAGGGCTAGAACTGTGTGAATACTGAGAATGTTTCCCATTGAAAACTGTGTACAATAAACAATTCTCTTTCAAAAGTAAGAGCTAATTCAACGCTCTATGATCATATTGTGTAGGAAGCTCAATTCCCGTCTTTAAGTAAGCGTAATTGACAGTTTCATTCACCGGTTACTTGGTAGGATAAATTGCTATTTAGAAAGCCCAAGGAATTCAAAGAGTAAGACATCTTGGTTTCTTTCGTTTCTCATTGAAAACTCATCGTGAATGTATTGTTGTTCTGCTCTGTTCTGTACTGTAAACAAATCTGCTTTCCTAACTAAGCCTGTATTCAATATTGCATAGTACTGTTTTCTAAGTGAACATTTCCCGATGAATAGTAATGTTCAATTCAACGATCCGTAATCCGTTGTCTAGTAAGAACTTATCCCCTGGAAAACTAAGAGTGAATGCAATGTGCTATTAGCCGGTTATGTATTAGCATCATTTACTAATGAAAACTAACCGTGAACTGAAAAGATTAGAAGCCGCTTCAATACCAACACATGTTGTGCAAGAAAACTAACAGATAAGGTCGAGTTCTGTACTTCAATTGTTTATAATATGCAATTGCCCTTTGAAGTCTATCCCTGAATTCAAAGTTCTGTAGTCCCGCTGTTTGAAATGAACTTGTCTCACTGAAGACTAACAGCGAATTCAATGTTCTGTAATTTCATTACAGACAACATACCAATGGTAATCTAAGATTGATTTGAAAGTTCTATCAGTAGTTACATGCTCTGAACATTGCCTTTTGAAAAAGAACATGAATTCTATTCCTTCAACTGTGTGAATACTGAGAATGGTTCCCGTTGAAAACTGTGTACAATAAACAATTCTCTGTCAAAAGTAAGAGCTAATTCAACATTCTATGATCATATTGTGTAGGATGCGCAATTCCCGTCTTAATGTAAGTGTAATTGACAGTTTCATTCACCGGTTATCTGGTAGGATAATTAGCTATTGAGAAAGCCCAAGGAATTCAAAGAGTAGGAAATCTTAGATTCTTTCGTTTCTCATTGAAAACTCATCGTGAATGTCATTTTGTTCTGTCCTGTTCTCTATTGTAAACAAATCCGCTTTCCTAACTAAGCCTGTATTCAATGTTGCACAGTCTTGTTTTCGAACTGAACTTTCCCAATGAATAGTAATGTTCAATTCAACTTTCCGTAAACCTGTTGTCTAGAAAGAACTTATCCCCTGGAAAACTAAGACTGAACGCAATGTGCTATTGGCCGGTTATGTACTAGCATCATTTACTAATGAAAACTAACCTTGACCTGAAAAGATTAGAAGCTGCTTCAATACCAACACATGTTGTGCAAGAAAACTAACAGAGAAGGTCGAGTTCTGTAATTCAGTTGTGTATAATATGCAATTGCCCTTTGAAATCTATCCCTGAATTCAAAGTTCTGTAGTCCCACTGTTTGAAATGAACGTTTCTCACTGAAGACTAACAGCGAATTCAATGTTCTGTAATTTCATTAAGACAACATGCCAATGGTTATCTAAGACTGATTTCAAAGTTCTATCAGAAGTTATATGCTCACAACCTTTCCTTTTGAAAACAAACATGACTTCAAAGGGCTGGAACTGTGTGAATACACAGAATGTTTCCCGATGAACACTGTGTACAATAAACAATTCTCCTTCAAAAGTAATAGCGAATTCAACGTTATGTGATTTTATTGTGTAGGAAGCACAATTCCCGTCTTAAATTAAGCATAATTGACAGTTTCATTCACTGGTTATCTGGTAGGATCAGTTGCTATTGAGAAAGCCCAAGAATTCAAAGAGTAGGATATCTTGGATTCATTCATTTCTCAGTAAAAACTCATCGTGAATGTCATGTTGTTCTGTCCTGTTCTCTACTGTAAACAAATCCGCTTTCCTAACTAAGCCTGTATTCAATGTTGCGTAGTCCTGTTTTCTAAGTGAACATTACCCATTGAATAGTAATGTTCAATTCAACATTCCGTAAACCTGTTGTCTAGGAAGAATTTATCCCCTGGAAAACTAAGAGTGAATGCAGTGTGCTATTAGCCAGTTATGTACTAGCATCAGTTACTAATGAAAACTAACCGTGAACTTAAAAGATTAGAAGCTGCTTCAATACCAACACATGTTGTGCAAGAAAACTAACAGAGAAGGTCGAGTTCTGTAATTCAATTGTGTATAATATGCTATTGCCCTTTGAAATCTATCCCTGAATTCAAAGTTCTGTAGTCCCGCTGTTTGAAATGAACGTTTCTCACTGAAGACTAACAGCGAATTCAATGTTCTGTAATTTCATTACAGACAACATGCCAATGGTAATCTAAGATTGATTTCAAAGTTCTATCAGAAGTTATATGCTCTGAATATTTCCTTTTGGAAAAGAACATGAATTCTAAGGGCTAGAACTGTGTGAATACTGAGAATGTTTCCCGTTGAAAACTGTGTACAATAAACAATTCTCTTTCAAAAGTAAGAGCTAATTCAACGTTCTATGATCATATTGTGTAGGAAGCTCAATTCTCGTCTTAAAGTTAGAGTAACTGACAGTTTCATTCACCGGTTATCTGGTAGGATCAGTTGCTATTGAGAAAGCCCAAGGAATTCAAAGAGTAGGACATCTTGGATTCTTTCGATTCTCATTGAAAACTCATCGTGAATGTCATGTTTTTCTGTCCTGTTCTCTACTGTAAACAAATCCCATTTCCTAACTAAGCCTGTATTCAATGTTGCATAGTCCTGTTTTCTAAGTGAACATTTCCCAATGAATAGTAATGTTCAATTCAACGTTCCGTAAACCTGTTGTCTAGGAAGAACTTATCCCCTGGAAAACTGAGAGTGAATGCAATGTGCTATTAGTCGGTTATGTCCTAGCATCATTTACTAATGAAAACTAACCGTGAACTGAAAAGATTAGAAGCTGCTTCAATACCAACACATGTTGTGCAAGAAAACTAACAGAGAAGGTCGAGTTCTGTAATTCAATTGTGTATAATATGCAATTGCCCTTTGAAATCTATCCCTGAGTTCAAAGTTCTGTAGTCCCGCTCTTTGAAATGAACGTTTCTCACTGAAGACTAACAGCGAATTCAATGTTCTGTAATTTCATTACAGACAACATGCCAATAATAATCTAAGAATGATTTCAAAGATCTATCAGAAGTTATATGCTCTCAACATTTCCTTTTGAAAAAGAACATGACTTCTCAGGCTAGAACTGTGTGAATACTGAGAATGTTTCCCGTTGAAATCTGTGTACAATAAAAAATTCTCTTTCAACAGTAAGAGGAAATTCAACGTTCTATAATCATATTGTGTAGGAAGCTCAATTCCCATTTTAAAGTAAGCGTAATTGACAGTTTCATTCACTGGTCATCCAGTAGGATCCGTTGCTATTGAGAAAGCCCAAGGAATTCAAAGAGTAGGACATCATGGATTCTTTCCTTTCTCATTGAAAACTCATCGTGAAACTCATGTTCTTCTGTGTGTTCTCTATTGTAAACAAATCAGCTTTCCTAACTAAGCTTGTATTCAATGTTGCATAGTCCTGTTTTCTAAGTGAAAATTTCCCAATGAATAGTAATGTTAAATTCTACGTTCCGTAAACCTGTTGTCTAGGAAGAACTTATCCCATGGAAAACTAAGAGTGAATGCAATGTGCTATTAGCCGGTTATGTACTAGCATCATTTACTAATGAAAACTAACCGTGAACTGAAAAGATTAGAATCTGCTTCAATACCAGCACATGTTGTGCAAGAAAACTAACAGAGAAGGTCGAGTTCTGTAATTCAATTGTGTATGATATGCTATTGCCCTCTGAAAACTATCCCTGAATTCAAAGTTCTGTAGTGCCGCTGTTTGAAATGAACGTTTCTCACTTAAGACTAAAAGCGAATTCAATGTTCTGTAATTTCATTCCATGACAACATGCCAATGGCAATCTAAGATTGTTTTCAAAGTTCTATCAGAAGTTATATGCTCTGAACATTTCCTTTTGAAAAAGAACATGACTTCAAAGGCTAGAACTGTGTGAATACTGAGAATGTTTCCCGTTGGAAACTGTGTACAATAAAAAATTCTCTTTCAAAAGTAAGAGCTAATTCAACGTTCTATTATCTTATTGTGTAGGAAGCTCAATTCCCATCTAGAAGTAAGCGTAAATGACAGTTTCATTCACCGGTTATCTGGTAGAATCTGTTGCTATTGAGAAAGCCCAAGGAATTCAAAGACTAGGACATCTTGGATTCTTTCGTTTCTCATTGAGTTCATCGTGAATGTCATGTTCTTCTGTGTGTTCTCTATTGTAAAGAAATCCGCTTTCGTAACTAAGCCTGTATTCAATGTTGCATACTCATGTTTTCTAAGTGAACATTTCCCAATGAATAGTAATGTTCAATTCAACATTCCGTAAACCTGTTGGCTGGGAAGAACTTATCCCCTGGGAAACTAACAGTGAATCCAATGTGCTATTAAGCGGTTATGTACCAGCATCATTTACTAAAGAAAACTAACCGGGAACTGAAAAGATTAGAAGCTGCTTCAATACCAACACATGTGGTGCAATAAAATTAACAGAGAAGGTCAAGTTCTGTAATTCAATTGTCTATAATATGCAATGGCCTTTTGAAATCTATCGCTGAATTCAAAGTTCTGTAGTCCCGCTGTTTGAAATGAACGTTTCTCACTGAAGACTAACAGCGAATTCAATGTTCTGTAACTTCATTACAGACAACATGCCAATGGTAATCTAAGGTTGATTTCAAAGTTCTATCACAAGTTATATGCTCTGAACATTCCTTCTGAAAAAGAACATGACTTCTAAGGGCTAGAACTGTGTGAATACTGAGAATGTTTCCCGTTCAAAACTGTGTACAATAAACAATTCTCTTTCATAAGTAAGAGCTAATTCAACGTTCTATGACCATATCGTGTAGGAAGCTCAATTCCCGTCTTAAAGTAAGCGTATATGACAGTTTCATTCACCGGTTATCTGGTAGGATCTGTTGCTATTGAGAAAGCCCAAGAAATTCAAAGAGTAGGACATCTTGGATTCTTTCGTTTCTCATTGAAAACTCATCGTGAATGTCATGTTCTTCTGTGTGTTCTCTATTGTAAACAAATCCGCTTTCCTCACTAAGCCAGTATTCAATGTTGCATAGCCCTGTTTTCTAAGTGAACATTTCCAAATGAATAGTAATGTTCAATTCAACGTTCCGTAAACCATGTTGTGTAGGAAGAACTTATCCCCTGGAAATCTAAGAGTGAATGCAATGTGCTATTAGCCGGTTATGTACTATCATCATTTACTAATGAAAACTCACAGGGAACTGAAAAGATAAGAATCTGCTTCAAAACCAGCACATGTTGTGCAAGAAAACTAACAGAGAATATCGACTTCTGTAATTCAATTGTGTATAATATGAAATTGCTTTTTGAAATCTATCCCTGAATTCAAAGTTCTGTAGTCCCACTGTTATAAATGAACCTTTCTCACTGAAGACTAACAGCGAATTCAATGTTCTGTAACTTCATTACAGACAACATGGCAATCGTAATCTAAGATTGCTTTCAAAATTCTGTCAGAAGTTATATGCTCTGAACATTTCCTTTTGAAAAAGAACATGACTTCTAAGGGCTAGAACTGTGTGACTACTGAGAATGTTTCCCGTTGAAAACTTTGTACAATAAACAATTCTCTTTCAAAAGTAAGAGCTAATTCAACATTCTATGATCATATTGTGTAGGAAGCTCAATTCCCGTCTTAAAGTAAGCGTAAATGACAGGTTCATTCACAGGTTATCTGGTAGGATCTGTTGCTATTGGGAAAGCCCAAGGAAATTCAAAGAGTAGGACATCTTGGATTCTTTCATTTCTCATTGAAAACTGATCATGAATGTCATGTTCTTCTGTGTGTTCTCTACTGTAAACAAATCTGCTTTCCTAACTAAGCCTGTACTCAATGTTGCATAGTACTGTTTTCTAAGCGAATATTTTCCAATGAATGGTAATGTTCAATTCAACGTTCCGTAAACCTGTTGTCTAGGAAGAACTTATCCCCTGGAAAACTAAGAGTGAATGCCATGTGCTATTAGCCGGTTATGTACTAGCATCATTTACTAATGAAAACTAACCGTGAAGTCAAGAGATTAGAATCTGCTTCAATAACAACACATGTTGTGCAAGAAAACTAACAGAGAAGGTCGAGTCTGTAATTAAATTGAGTATAATATGCAATTGCTTTTTGAAATCTATCCCTGAATTCAAAGTTCTGTAGTCCCGCTGTTATAAATGAACGTTTCTCACTGAAGTCTAACAGCGAATTCACTGTTCTCTAATTTCATTTCAGGGAACCTGCCAATGGCAATCTAAGATATTTTCAAGTTCTATCAGAAGTTATATGCTCTGAATATTTCCTTTTGAAAAAGAACATGAATTGTAAGGGCTAGACCTGTGTAAATACTGTGAATTTTTCCCGTTGAAAACTGAGTACAATAAACAATTCTCTTTCAAAAGTAAGAGCTAATTCAACGTTCTAGGATCATATTGTGGAAGGTCAATTCCCGTCTTAAAGTAAGCGCAATTGACCGTTTCATTCACTGGTTATGTGGTAGGATCAGTTGCTATTGAGAATGCCCAAGGAATTCAAAGAGTAGGACATCTTGGATTCTTTCGTTTCTCATTGAAACCTCATCGTTTAAGTCATGTTCTTCTGTGTGTCCTCTACTGTAAACAAATCCGCTTTTCTAACTAAGCCTGTATACAATGTTGCATAGTCCTGTTTTCTAATTGAACATTTCCCAATGAATAGTAATGTTCAATTCAATGTTCCGTAAACCTGTTGGCTAGGAAGAACTTATCCCCTGGATATTAGAGTGAATGCAATGTGCTATTAGCCGGTTATGTACTAGCATCATTTACTAATGAAAACTAACCGTGAACTGAAAAGATTAGAACCTGCTTCAATACCAGCACATGTTGTGCAAGAAAACTAACAAAGAAGGACGAGTCCTGTAATTCAATTGTGAACAATATGCAATTGCTTTTTGAAATCTATCCCTGAATGAAAGTTCTGTAGTCCCGCTGTTATAAATGAACGTTTCTCACTGAAGACTAACAGCGAATTCAATGTTCTGTAATTTCACTACAGACAACATGCCAAGGGCAATCTAAGGTTGATTTCAAAGTTCTATCGGAAGTTATGTGCTCTGAACATTTCCTTTTGAAAAAGAACATAACTTTTAAGGGCTAGAACTGTGTGAATACTGAGTATGTTTCCCGTTGAAAACTCTGTACAATAAACAATTCTCTTTCAAAAGTAAGAGCTAATTCAACGTTCTATGATCATATTGTGTAGGAAGCTCAATTCCCGTCTTAAAGTAAGCGTAAATGACAGTTTCATTCACCGTTTATCTAGTAGGATCTGTTGCTATTGAGAAAGCCCAAGGAATTCAAAGAGTAGGACATCTTGGATTCTTTCGTTTCTCATTGAAACCTCATTGTGAATATCAATTTTTTCTGTCCTATTCTCTACTGTAAACAAATCCGCTTCCCAACTAAGCCTGTATTCAATGTTGCATAGTCCTGTTTTCTAAGTGAACATTTCCCAATGAATTGTAATGTTCAATTCAACGTTACGTGAACCTGTTGTCTAGGAAGAACTTATACCGTGGAAAACGAAGAGTGAATGCAATGTGCTATTAGCCTGTTAGGTACTAGCATCATTTACTAATGAAAACTACCGTGAACTCAAGAGATTAAAATCTGCTTCAATACCAGCACATGTTGTGGAAGAAAACTAAGAGAGAAGGTCGAGGTCTGTAATTCAATTGTGCATAATATGAACATGCCCTTTGAAATCTATCCCTGAGTTCAAAGTTCTGTAGTCCTGCTGTTTGAAATGAACGTTTCTCACTGAAGACTAACAGCGAATTCAATGTTCTGTAATTTCATTTCAGGCAACATGCCAATGGTAATCTAAAATTGATTACAAAGTTCTATCAGAAGTTATATGCTCTGAACATTTCCTTTTGAAAAAGAACATGAATTGTAAGGGCTAGAACTGTGTAAATACTGAGAATGTTTCCCGTTGAAAACTGAGTACAATAAACAATTCTCTTTCAAAAGTAAGAGCAAATTCAACCTTCTGTGGTCATATTTTGTAGGAAGCTCAGTTCCCGTCTTAAAGTAAGCGTAATTGACAGTTTCATTGATCGGTTATCTGGGAGGATCAGTTGCTATTGAGAAAACCCAAGGAATTCAAAGAGTAGGAGATCTTGGATTGTTTCGTTTCTCATTGAAAACTCATCGTGAATTTATTGTTGTTCTGTTCTGTTCTCTACTATAAACAAATCCGCTTTCCTAACTAAGACTGTATTCAATATTGCACAGTACTGTTTTCTAAGTGAACATTTCCCGATGAATAGTAATGTGCAATTCAACGTTCCGTAAACTGTTGTCTCGGAAGAACTTATCTCCTGGAAAACTAACTGTGAATGCAATGTGCTATTAGCCGGTTATGTACTAGCATCATTCACTAATGAAAACTAATCGCGAACTGTAAAGATTAGAATCTGCTTCAATACCAGCACATGTTGTGCAAGAAAACTAACAGAGAAGGTCGAGTTCTGTAATTCAATTGTGTGTAATATGCAATTGCCCTTTGAAATCTATCCCTGAATTCAAAGTTCTGTAGTCCCGCTGTTTGAAATGAATGTTTCTCACTGAAGACTAACAGTGAATTCAAAGTTCTGTAATTTCACTACAGACAACATGCCTATGGTAATCAAAGATTGATTTCAAAGTTCTTATATGCTCTGAATATTTCCTTTTGAAAAAGAACATGACATCTAAGGGCTACAACTGTGTGAGTACTGAGAATGTTTCCCGTTGAAAATTGTGTACAATAAACAATTCTCTTTCAAAGGTAAGAACTAATTCAACGTTCTATGATCATATTGTGTAAGAAGGTCAATTTCCATCTTAAAGTAAGCGTAATTGACAGTTTCATTCACCGATTATCTGGTAGGATCAGTTGCTATTGACAAAGCCCAAGGAATTGAAAGAGTAGGACATCTTGGATTCTTCCGACTCTCATTGAAAACTGAGCGTGAATGTCATGTTGGTCTGTCCTGTTCTCTAATGTAAACAAATCTGCTTTCCTAACTAAGCCAGTATTTAATGTTGCATAGTCCTGTTTTCTAAGTGAACATTTCCCAATGAATAGTAATGTTCAATTCAACGTTCCGTAAACCTGTTGTCTAAGAAGAAGTTATCCCCTGGAAAACTAAGCATGAATGCAATGTGCTATTAGCCGGTTATGTACTAGCATCATTTACTAATGAAAACTAACAGTGAACTAAAAAGATTAGAAGCTGCTTCAATATCAACAGATGTTGTGCAAGTAAATTAACAGAGAAGGCCCAGTTCTGTAATTCAGTAGTGTGTAATATGCAATTGCCTTTGAAATCTATCCCTGAGTTCAAAGTTCTGTAATCCCGTGGTTTGAAATGAATGTTTCTCACTGAAGACTAACAGCGAATTCAATGTTCTGTAATTTCATTTCAGGCAACATGCCAATGATAATCTAAGATTGATTTCAAAGTTATATCAGAAGTTATATGCTCTGAACATTTCCTTTTGAAAAAGAACATGACTTCTACGTGCTAGAACTATGTGAATACTGAGAATGTTTCCCATTGAAAACTGTGTACAATAAACAATTCTCTTTCAAAAGTAAGAGCTAATTCAACGCTCTATGATCATATTGTGTAGGAAGCTCAATTCCCGTCTTAAACTAAGCGTAATTGACACTTTCATTCACCGGTTACTTGGTAGGATAAATTGCTATTTAGAAAGCCCAAGGAATTCAAAGAGTAAGACATCTTGGTTTCTTTCGTTTCTCATTGAAAACTCATTGTGAATGTATTGTTGTTCTGTTCTGTTCTCTACTGTAAACAAATCCGCTTTCCTAACTAAGCCTGTATTCAATATTGCATAGTACTGTTTTGTAAGTGAACGTTTCCCGATGAATAGTAATGTTCAATTAAACGATCCGTAATCCGTTGTCTAGTAAGAACTTATCCCCTGGAAAACTAAGAGTGAATGCAATGTGCTATTAGCCGGTTATGTATTAGCATCATTTACTAATGAAAACTAACCGTGAACAGAAAAGATTAGAAGCCGCTTCAATACCAACACATGTTGTGCAAGAAAACTAACAGATAAGGTCGAGTTCTGTACTTCAATTGTTTATAATATGCAATTGCCCTTTGAAGTCTATCCCTGAATTCAAAGTTCTGTAGTCCCGCTGTTTGAAATGAACTTGTCTCACTGAAGACTAACAGCGAATTCAATGTTCTGTAATTTCATTACAGACAACATACCAATGGTAATCTAAGATTGATTTCAAAGTTCTATCAGTAGTTACATGCTCTGAACATTGCCTTTTGAAAAAGAACATGAATTCTATTCCTTCAACTGTGTGAATACTGAGAATGGTTCCCGTTGAAAACTGTGTACAATAAACAATTCTCTGTCAAAAGTAAGAGCTAATTCAACATTCTATGATAATATTGTGTAGGATGCGCAATTCCCATCTTAATGTAAGTGTAATTGACAGTTTCATTCACCGGTTATCTGGTAGGTTCATTAGCTATTGAGAAAGCCCAAGGAATTCAAAGAGTAGGAAATCTTAGATTCTTTCGTTTCTCATTGAAAACTCATCGTGAATGTCATTTTGTTCTGTCCTGTTCTCTATTGTAAACAAATCCGCTTTCCTAACTAAGCCTGTATTCAATGTTGCACAGTCTTGTTTTCGAACTGAACTTTCCCAATGAATAGTAATGTTCAATTCAACTTTCCGTAAACCTGTTGTCTAGAAAGAACTTATCCCCTGGAAAACTAAGACTGAACGCAATGTGCTATTGGCCGGTTATGTACTAGCATCATTTACTAATGAAAACTAACCTTGACCTGAAAAGATTAGAAGCT
The DNA here is from genome assembly GCF_020740685.1 of Jaculus jaculus. NCBI lineage: Eukaryota > Metazoa > Chordata > Mammalia > Rodentia > Dipodidae > Jaculus > Jaculus jaculus. The sequence continues at coordinate 30,207,039 of NC_059103.1, forward strand.
GCTTCAATACCAACACATGTTGTGCAAGAAAACTAACAGAGAAGGTCGAGTTCTGTAATTCAATTGTGTATAATATGCAATTGCCCTTTGAAATCTATCCCTGAATTCAAAGTTCTGTAGTCCCGCTGTTTGAAATGAACGTTTCTCACTGAAGAATAACAGCGAATTCAATGTTCTGTAATTTCATTAAGACAACATGCCAATGGTTATCTAAGACTGATTTCAAAGTTCTATCAGAAGTTATATGCTCACAACCTTTCCTTTTGAAAACAAACATGACTTCAAAGGGCTGGAACTGTGTGAATACACAGAATGTTTCCTGATGAACACTGTGTACAATAAACAATTCTCCTTCAAAAGTAATAGCGAATTCAACGTTATGTGATTTTATTGTGTAGGAAGCACAATTCCCGTCTTAAATTAAGCATAATTGACAGTTTCATTCACTGGTTATCTGGTAGGATCAGTTGCTATTGAGAAAGCCCAAGAATTCAAAGAGTAGGATATCTTGGATTCATTCATTTCTCAGTAAAAACTCATCGTGAATGTCATGTTGTTCTGTCCTGTTCTCTACTGTAAACAAATCCGCTTTCCTAACTAAGCCTGTATTCAATGTTGCGTAGTCCTGTTTTCTAAGTGAACATTACCCATTGAATAGTAATGTTCAATTCAACATTCCGTAAACCTGTTGTCTAGGAAGAATTTATCCCCTGGAAAACTAAGAGTGAATGCAGTGTGCTATTAGCCGGTTATGTACTAGCATCAGTTACTAATGAAAACTAACCGTGAACTTAAAAGATTAGAAGCTGCTTCAATACCAACACATGTTGGGAAAGAAAACTAACAGAGAAGGTCGAGTTCTGTAATTCAATTGTGTATAATATGCTATTCCCCTTTGAAATCTATCCTTGAATCAAAGTTCTGTAGTCCCGCTGTTTCAAAAGAACGTTTTTCACTGAAGACTGACAGCGAATTCAATGTTCTGTAATTTCATGACAGACAACATAACAATGGTACTCTAAGATTGATTACAAAGTTCTATCAGAAGTTATATGCTCTCAATATTTCCTTTTGAAGAAGAACATGAATTCTAAGGGCTAGAACTGTGTGAATGCTGAGAATGATTCCCGTTGAAAACTGTGTACAATAAGCTATTCTCTTTCAAAAGTAAGAGCTAATTCAACATTCTATGATTATGTTGTGTAGGAAGCTCAATTCCAGTCTTAAAGTAAGCCTAACTGACAGTTTCATTCACTGGTTATCTGGTAGGATCAGTTGATATTGAGAAAGCCCAAGGAATTCATAGAGTAGGACATCTTGGATCCTTTCGATTCTCATTGAAAACTCATCGTCAATGTCATGTTTTTCTATCCTGTTCTCTACTGTAAACAAATCCGCTTTCTTAACTAAGCCTGTATTCAATGTTGCATAGTCCTGTTTTCAAAGTGAACATTTCCCAATGAATAGTAATGTTCAATTCAACGTTCCGTAAACCTGTTGCCTAGGAAGAACTTATCCCCTGGAAAACTGAGAGTGAATGCAATGTGCTATTAGTCGGTTATGTCCTAGCATCATTTACTAATGATAACTAACCATGAACTGAAAAGATTAGAAGCTGCTTCAATACCAACACATGTTGTGCAAGAAAACTAACAGAGAAGGTCGAGTTCTGTAATTCAATTGTGTATAATATGCAACTGCCCTTTGAAATCTATCCCTGAGTTCAAAGTTCTATAGTCCCGCTCTTTGAAATGAACGTTTCTCACTGAAGACTAACAGCAAATTCAACGTTCTGTAATTTCATTACAGACAACATGCCAATAATAATCTAAGTCTGATTTCAAAGATCTATCAGAAGTTATATGCTCTCAACATTTCCTTTTGAAAAGGAACATGACTTCTCAGGCTAGAACTGTGTGAATACTGAGAATGTTTCCCGTTGAAATCTGTGTACAATAAAAAATTCTCTTTCAACAGTAAGAGGAAATTCAACGTTCTATAATCATATTGTGTAGGAAGCTCAATTCCCATTTTAAAGTAAGCGTAATTGACAGTTTCATTCACTGGTCATCCAGTAGGATCCGTTGCTATTGAGAAAGCCCAAGGAATTCAAAGAGTAGGACATCATGGATTCTTTCCTTTCTCATTGAAAACTCATCGTGAAACTCATGTTCTTCTGTGTGTTCTCTATTGTAAACAAATCAGCTTTCCTAACTAAGCCTGTATTCAATGTTGCATAGTCCTGTTTTCTAAGTGAAAATTTCCCAATGAATAGTAATGTTAAATTCTACGTTCCGTAAACCTGTTGTCTAGGAAGAACTTATCCCATGGAAAACTAAGAGTGAATGCAATGTGCTATTAGCCGGTTATGTCCTAGCATCATTTACTAATGAAAACTAACCGTGAACTGAAAAGATTAGAATCTGCTTCAATACCAGCACATGTTGTGCAAGAAACCTAACACAGAAGGTCGAGTTGTGTAATTCAATTGTGTATGATATGCTATTGCCCTTTGAAAACTATCCCTGAATTCAAAGTTCTGTAGTGCCGCTGTTTGAAATGAACGTTTCTCACTTAAGACTAAAAGCGAATTCAATGTTCTGTAATTTCATTCCATGCAACATGCCAATGGCAATCTAAGATTGTTTTCAAAGTTCTATCAGAAGTTATATGCTCTGAACATTTCCTTTTGAAAAAGAACATGACTTCAAAGGCTAGAACTGTGTGAATACTGAGAATGTTTCCCGTTGGAAACTGTGTACAATAAACAATTCTCTTTCATAAGCAAGAGCTCATTCAATGTTCTATGATCATATTGTGTAGGAAGCTCAATTCCCGTCTAAAAAGGAAGCGTAAATGACAGTTTATTTCACCGGTTATCTTGTAGGATCAGTTGCAATTGAGAAAGTCAAGGAATTCAAAGAGTAGGACATCTTGGATTCTTTCGTTTCTCCTTGAAATCACATCGTGAATGTCATGTTGTTCTGGGTGTTCTCTATTGTAAACAAATCTGCTTTCCTAACTAAGCCTGTATTCAAAGTTGCATAGTCCTGTTTTCTAAGTGAACATTTCCCAATGAATAGTAATGTTCAATTCAACGTTCCGTAAACCTGTTTTTAAGGAAGAACTTATCCCCTTGAAAACTAAGAGTGAATGCAATGTGCTATTAGTCGGTTATGTACTAGCATCATTTACTAATGAAAACTAACCATGAACTGAAAAGATTAGAATCTGCTTCAATACCAGCACATGTTGCGCAAGACAACTAACAGAGAAGGTCGAGTTCTGTAATTCAATTGTGTATAATATGCTATTGCCCCTTGAAAACTATCCCTGAATTCAAAGTTCTGTAGTCCCGCTGTTTGAAATGAACGTTTCTCACTGAAGACTAACATCGAATTCAATGTTCTGTAATTTCATTTCATGCAACATGCCAATGGCAATCTAAGATTGTTTTCAAAGTTCTATCAGAAGTTATATGCTGTGAACATTTCCTTTTGAAAAAGAACATGAATTGTAAGGGATAGAACTGTGTAAATACTGAGAATGTTTCCCGTTGAAAACTGAGTACAATAAACAATTCTCTCTCAAAAGTAAGAGCTAATTCAACGTTCTATGATCATATTTTGGAAGGCCAATTCCCGTCTTAAAGTAAGCGTAATTGACAATTTCATTCACCGGTTATCTGGTAGGATCAGTTGCTATTGAGAAAGCCCAAGGATTTCAAAGAGTGGGACATCTTGGATTCTTTCCTTTCTCATTTCAAAATCATCGTGAATGTCATGTTCTTCTGCGTGTTCTCTATTGTAAACAAATCGGCATTCCTAACTAAGCCTGTATTCAATGTAGCATATTCATGTTTTCTAAGTGAACATTTCCCAATGAATCATAATGTTCAATTCAACGTTCCGTAAACCTGTTGTCTAGGAAGAACTTATCCCCTGGTAAACTAAGATTGAATGCAATGTGCTATTAGCCGGTTATGTACTAGCATCATTTACTAATGAAAACTAACCGTGAACTGAAAAGATTAGAAGCTGCTTCAATACCAGCACATGTTGTGCAAGAAAACTAACAGAGAAGGTCGACTTCTGTAATTCAATTGTGTATAATATGCAATTGCACTTTGAAATCTATCCCTGAATTCAAAGCTCTGTAGTCCCGATGTTTGTAATGAACGTTTCTCACTGAAGACTAACAGCGAATTCAATGTTATGTAATTTCATTTCAGGCAACATTCCAATGGTAATCTAAGATTGATTTCAAAGTTCTATCAGAAGTTATATGCTCTGAACATTTCCTTTTAAAAAAGAACATGAATTGTAAGGGCTAGAACTGGGTAAATACTGAGAATGTTTCCCGTTGAAACTGAGTACATTAAAATCTCACTTCCAAAAGTAGGAGCTAATTCAACGTTCTATGATCATATTGTGGAAGGCCAATTCCCGTCATAAAGTAAGCGTAATTGACAGTTTCATTCACCACTTATCTGGTAGGATCATTAGCTATTGAGAAAGCCCAAGGAATTCAAAGAGTAGGAAATCTTCGTTTCTTTCGTTTCTCATTGAAAACTCATGGTGAATGTCATGTTGTTCTGTCCTATTCTCTACTGTAAACAAATCCGCTAACCTAACTAAGCCTGTATTCAATGTTGCATAGTCCTGTTTTCTAAGTGAACATTGCCCAAAGAATAGTAATGTTCATTTCAACATTCCGTAAACCTGTTGTCTCGGAAGAACTTGTCCCCTGAAAACTAAGAGTTAATGCAATGTGCTATTAGCCGGTTATGTACTAGCATCATTTACTAATTAAAACTAACCGTGAACTGAAAAGATTAGAAGCTGCTTCAGTACCAACGCATGTTGTGCAAGAAAACTAACAGAGAAGGTCGAGTTCTGTAATTCAATTGTGTATAATATGCAAATGGCCTTTGAAATCTATCCCTGAATTCAACGTTCTGTAGTCCCGCTCTTTGAAATGAAAGTTTCTCACTGAAGACTAACAGAGAATTCAATGTTCTGTAATTTCATTACAGACAACATTCCAATGGTAATCTATGATTGATTTCAAAGTTCTATCAGAAGTTATATGCTCTGAACATTTCCTTTTGAAAAAGAACATGAGTTCTCAGGGCTAGAAGTGTGTGAACACTGAGAATGTTTCCCGTTGAAAACTGTGTACAATAAACAATTCTCTTTCAAAAGTAAGAGTTAATTCTATGTTCTATGATCATATTATGTAGGAACCTCAATTCCGGTCTTAAAGCAAGCGTAATTGACAGTTTCATTCACCGGTTATCTGGTAGGATCAGTTGCTATTGAGAAAGCCAAAGGAATTCAAAGAGTAGGACATCTTGGATTCTTTCGATTCTCATTGAAAACTCATCGTGAATGTAATGTTGTTCTGTCATGTTCTCCTCTGTAAACAAATCCACTTTCCTAACTAAGCCTGTATTCAATGTTGCATAGTCGTGTCTTCTAACTCACATTTCCCAATGAATAGTAATGTTCAATTCAACGTTCCGTAAACCTGTTGTCCAGTAAGAACTTATCCCCTGGAATACTAAGAGTGAATGCAATGTGGTATTAGGCGGTTATGTACTAGCATCATTTACTAATGAAAACTAAACCTGAATTGAAAAGATTAGAAGCTGCTTCAATACCAACACATGTTGTGCAAGAAAACTAACAGAGAAGGTCGAGTTCTGTAATTCAATTGTTTATAATATGCAATTGCCCTATGAAATCTATCCCTGAATTCAAATTCCATTGTTTGAAATGAACGTTTCTCACTGAAGACTAACAGTAAATTCATTGTTCTGTAATTTCATTACAGACAACATGCCAATGGTTATCTAAGATTGATTTGAAAGTTCTACCAGAATTTATATGCTCTCAACATTTCCTTTTGAAAACAAACATGACTTCAAAGGGCTCGCACTGTGTGAATACAGAGAATGTTTCCCGATGAAAACTGTGTACAATAAACAATTCTCTTTCATAAGTAAGAGCGAATTCAACGTTATTGATTTTATTGTGTAGGAAGCTCAATTCCCATCTTAAATTAAGCGTAATTGACAGTTTCATTCACCGGTTATCTGGTAGGATCAGTTGCTATTGAGAAAGACCAAGGAATTCAAAGAGTAGGACATCTTGGATTCTTTCGTTTATCATTGAAAACTCATCGTGAATGTCATGTTGTTCTGTCCTTTTCTCTACTGTAAACAAATCTGCTTTCCTAACTAAGCCTATATTCAATGTTCTATAGTCGTGTTTTCTAACTGAACATTTCCCAATGAATAGTAATGTTCAATTCAACGTTCCGTAAACCTGTTGTCTAGGAAGAACTTATCCCATGGAAAACTAAGAGTGAATGCAATGTGCTATTAGCGGGTAATGTACTAGCATCATGTACTAATGAAAACTAACCGGGAATTGAAATGTTTAGAAGCTGCCTCAATACCAACACATGTTGTGCAAGAAAACTAACAGAGAAGGACGAGTTCTGTAATTCAATTGTGTATAATATGCAATTACCCTTTGAAATGTATCCCTGAATTCAAAGTTCTGTAGTCCCGCTGTTTGAAATGAACGTTTCTCACTGCTGACTAACAGCGAATTCAATGTTCTGTAATTTCATTACAGACAACATGTCAATGGTAATCTAAGATTGATTTCAAAGTTCTACCAGAAGTTACATGCTCTCAACATTTCCTTTTGAAAAAGGACATGAATTCTACGGCCTAGAACTGTGTGAATACTGAGAATGTTTCCCGTTGAAAACTGTGTACAATAAACAATTCTCTTTCAAAAGTAAGAGCAAATTCAACGTTCTATGATGTTATTGTGTAGGAAGCTCAATTCCTGTCTTAAAGTACGCGAAATTGACAGTTTCATTCACCGGTTATCTGGTAGGATCAGTTGCTATTGAGAAAGCAAAAGGAATTCAAAGAGTAGGACATCTTGGATTCTTTCGTTTCTCATTGAAAACTCATCGTGAATGTCATGTTGTTCTGTCCTGTTCTCTACTGTAAACTAATCCGCTTTGCTAACTAAGCCTGTAATCAATGTTGCATAGTCCTGTTTTCTAAGTGAACATTTCCCAATGAATAGTAATGATCAATTCAAAGTTCCGTAAACCTGTTGTCTAGGAAGAACTTATCCCCCTGAAAACTAATGGTGAATGTAATGTGCTATTAGCCGGTTATGTACTAGCATCATTTACTAATGAAAACTAACCATGAACTGAAAAGATTAGAAGCTGATCAATACCAACACATGTTGTGCAAGAAAACTAACAGAGAAGGTCGAGTTCTGTTATTCAATTGTGTATAATATTCAATTGCCCTTTGAAATCTATCCCTGAATTCAAAGTCCTGTAGTCCCGCTGTTTGAAGTGAAAGTTTCTCACTGAAGACTAACAGCGAATTCAATGTTCTGTAATTTCATTACAGACAACATGCCAATGGTAATGTAAGATTGATTTCAACGTTGTATCAGAAGTTATATGCTCACAACATTTCCTTTTGAAAACAAACATGACTTCAAATGGCAGGAACTGTGTGAATACTGAGAATGTTTCCGATGACAAATGTATACAATAAACAATTCTCTTTCAACAGTAAGAGCGAATTCAACATTCTATGGTCATACTGTGTAGGAAGCTAAATTCCCATCTTAAAATAATCGTAATTGACCGTTTCATTCACCGGTTATCTGGTAGGATCAGTTGCTACTGAAAAAGCCCAAGGAATTCAAAGAGTAGGACATCTTGGATTCTTCGCTTCTCATTGAAAACTCATCGTGAATGTCATGTTGTTCTGTCCTGTTCTCTACTGTAAACAAATCCGCATCCCTAACTAAGCCTGTATTCAATGTTGCATAGTAGTGTTTTCTAAATGATCATTTCCCAATGAATAGTAATGTTCAATTCAACGTTCCGTAAACCTGTTGTCTAGGAAGAACTTATCCCATGGAATACTAAGAGTGAATGCAATGTGGTATTAGCCGGTTATGTACTAGCATCATTTACTAATGAAAACTAATCGTGAACTGAAAAGATTAGAAGCTGCTTCAATATCATCACATGTTGTGCAAGAAAACTAACAGAGAAGGTCGAGTTCTGTAATTTATCTGTTTTTAATATGCAATTGCCCTTTGAAATCTATCCCTGAATTCAAAGTTCTGTAGTCTCGCGGTTTGAAATGAACGTTTCTCACTGAAGACTAACAGCGAATTCAATGTTCTGTAATTTCATTACAGACAACATGCCAATGGTAATCTAAGATTGATTTCAAATTCTGTCAGAAGTTATATGCTCTGAACATGTCCTTTTGAAAAAGAACATGACTTCAAAGAGCAGGAACTGTGTGAATACTGAGAATGTTTCCGATCACAAATGTGTATAATAAACAATTCTCTTTCAAAAGAAGATCCAATTCAACATTCTATGGTCATATTGTGTAGGAAGCTCAATTCCCGTCTTAAAGTAAGCGTAATTGACAGTTTCATTCACCGGTTATCTGGTAGGATCAGTTGCTATTGAAAAAGCCCAAGGAATTCAAAGAGTAGGACATCTTGGTTTCCTTCGTTTCTCATGAGAACTCATCGTGAATGTCATGTTGTTCTGTCCTGTTCTCTACTGTAAACAAATCCGTTTCCTTAACTAAGCCTGAATTCAATGTTCCATAGTCCTGTTTTCTAACTGAACATTTCCCAATGAATAGTAATGTTCAATTCAATGTTCCGTAAACCTGTTGTCTAGGAAGAACTTATCCCCTGGAAAACTAAGAGTGAATGCAATGTACTATTAGCCGGTTATGTACTAGCATCATTTACTAATGAAAACTAACCGGGAACTGAAAAGATTAGAAGCTGCTTCAATACTAACACATGTTGTGCAAGAAAACTAACAGAGAAGTTCGAGTTCTATAATTCAATTGTGTATAAAATGCAATTGCCCATTAAAATCTCTCCCTGAATTCAAAGTTCTGGAGGCCCGCTGTTTGCAATGAATGTTTCTCACTGAAGACTAACAGCGAATTCAATTTCTGTAATTTCATTACATACAAGATGCCAATGGTAATCTATGATTGATTTCAAAGTTCTGTCAGAAGTTATATGCTCACAACATTTCCTTTAGATAAAGAACATGAATTGTAAGGGCGAGAACTGTGTGTATACTGGGAACGTTTCCCGTTGAAAACTGTGTACAATAAAAAAATTCTCTTTCAAAAGTAAGAGGTAATTCAACGTTCTACGATTATATTGTGTAGGTACCTCAATTCCAGTCTTAAAGTAAGTGTAATTTACAGTTTCATTCAGCCGTTATCTGGTAGGATCAGTTTCTATTAAGAAAGCACAAGGAATTCAAAGAGTAGGACATCTTGGATTCTTTCTTTTCTCATTGAAAACTCATTGTGAATGTCATGTTGTTCTGTCCTGTTCTCTACTGTAAACAAATCCGCTCCCTTAACTAAGACTGTATTCAATGTTGCATAGTCCTGTTTTCTATGGGAACATTTCCCAATGAATTGTAATGATCAATTCAACGTTCCGTAAACCTTTTGTCTAGGAAGAACTTATCCCCTGGAAAAATAAGAGTGAATGCAATGTGCTATTAGCCGGTTATGTACTACCATCATTTACTAATGAATACTAACCGTGAAATGAAAAGATTAGAAGCTGCTTCAATAACAACACATGTTGTGCAAGAAAACTAACAGAGAAGGTCGAGTTCTGTAATTCAATTGTGGATAATATGCAATTGCCCTTTGAAATCTATCCCTGAATTCAACGTTCTGTAGTCCCGCTGTTTGACATGAACGTTTCTCACTGCTGAACGTTTATCACTGACGACTAACAGCGAATTCAATGTTCTGTAATTTCATTACAGACAACATACCAATGGTAATCTAAGATTGATTTCAAAGTTCTATCAGAAGTTATATGCTCTGAACATTTCCTTTTGAAAAAGAACATGACTTCTAAGGGCTAGAACTGTGTGAATGCTGAGAATGTTTCCCGTTGAAAACTGTGTACAATAACCAATTCTCTTTCAAAAGTAAGAGCGAATTCAACGTTCTATGATCATATTGTGTAGGAAGCTCAATTCCCGTCTTAAAGTAAGCGTAATTGACAGTTTCATTCACCGGTTATCTGGTAGGATCAGTTGCTATTGAGAAAGCCCAAGGAATTCAAAGAGTAGGACATCTTGGATTCTTTCGTTTCTCATTGAAAACTCATCGTCAATGTCATGTTGTTCTCTCCTCTTGTCTAGTGGAAACAAATCCGCTTTCCTAACTAAGCCTGTATTCAGTGTTGCATAGTCCTGTTTCTAACTGAACATTTCCCAATGAATAGTAATGTTCAATTCAACGTTCCGTAAAACTGTTGTCTAGGAAGAACTTATCCCCTGGAAAACTAAGAATGAATGCAATATGCCAATACCCGGTTATGTACTAGCATCATTTTCTAATGAAAAGAAACCGTGAACTGAAAAGATTAGAAGCTACTTCAATAACAACACATGTTGTGCAAGAAAACTAACAGAGAAGGTCGAGGTCTGTAATTCAATTGAGTATAATATGCAATTGGCCTTTGAAATCTATCCCTGAATTCAACGTTCTGTAGTCCCGCTGTTTGAAATGAATGTTTCTCACTGAAGAATAACAGTGAAATCAATGTTCAGTAATTTCATTACAGACAACATGCCCATGGTAATCTAAGATTGATTTGAATGTTCTATCAGAAGTTAAATGCTCACAACATTTCCATTTGGAAACAAACATGACTTCAAAGGGCTGGAACTGTGTGAATACTGAGAATGTTTCCCGATGAAATCTGTGTACAATAAACAATTCTCTTTCAAGTGTAAGAGCGAATTCAACTTTATATGATCATATTGTGTAGGACGCTCAATTCCCGTCTTAAATTAAGCGTAATTGAGAGTTTCATTCACCGGTTATCTGGTAGGATCAGTTGCTAGTGAAAATGCCCAAGGAATTCAAAGAGTAGGACATCTTGGATTCTTTCATTTCTCATTGAAAAGTCACTGTGAATGTCATGTTCTTCTATGTGTTCTCTACTGTAATCAAACCCGTTTTCCTAACTAAGCCTGTATTCAATGTTGCATAGTCCTGTTTTCTAACTGAACATTTCCCAATGAATAGTATTGTTCAATTCAACGTTCCGTAAAACTGTTGTCTATGAAGAACTTATCCCCTGGAATACTAAGAGTGAATGCAATGTGCTATTAGCAGGTTATATGCTAGCATCATTTATTAATGAAAACTAACCGTGAACTGAAAAGCCTAGAAGCTGCTTCAATACCAACACATGTTGTGCAAGAAAACTAACAGAGAAAGTCGAGTTCTGTAATTCAATTGTGTACAATATGCAATTGGACTTTGAAATCTATCTCTGAATCCAAAGTTCTGTAGTCCCTCTGGTTGAAATGGACGTTTCTCACTGAAGACTAACAGCGAATTCAATGTTCTGTAATTTCATTACAGACAACATGCCAATGGTAATCTAAGATTGATTTCAAAATTCTATCAGAAGTTATATGCTCACAACATTTCCTTTAGATAAAGAACATGAATTGCAAGGGCGAGAACTGTGTGTATACTGGGAATGTTTTCCGTTGAAAACTGTGTACAATAAACAATTCTCTTTCAAAAGTAAGAGGTAATTCAACGTTCTATGATCATATTGTGTAGGAAGCTCAATTCCCGTCTTAAAGTAAGCGTAATTTACAGTTTCATTCACCCGTTATCTGGTAGGATCAGTTTCTATTAAGAAAGCACAAGGAATTCAAAGAGTAGGACATCTTGGATTCTTTCTTTTCTCATTGAAAACTCATCGTGAATGTCATGTTGTTCTGTCCTGTTCTCTACTGTAAACAAATCCGCTTCCGTAACTAAGACTGTATTCAATGTTGCATAGTCCGGTTTTCTAACTGAACATTTCCCAATGAATAGTAATGTTCAATACAACGTTCCGTAAACATGTATTGCAGGAAGAACTTTTCCCTTGGAAAACTAAGAGTGAATGCAATGTGCTATTAGCCGGTAATGTACTAGCATCATTTACTAATTAAAACTAACCGTGAACTGAAAAGATTAGAAGCTGCTTCAATACCAACACATGTTGTGCAAGAAAACTAACAGAGAAGGTCGAGTTCTTTAATTCAATTGTGTATAAAATGCAATTGCCCCTGAATTCAAATTTCTGTACTCCCACGGTTTGAAATAAACATTTCTCACTGAAGACTAACAGCGAAATCAATGTTCTGTTATTTCATTACAGACAACATGCCAATGGAATTATAAGATTGATTTCAAAGTTCTATCAGAAGTTATATGCTCTCAACATTTCCTTTTGAAAAAGGCCCTGAATTCTAAGGGCTAGAACTGTGTGAATACTGAGAATGTTTCTCTTTGAAGACTGTGTACAATAAACAATTCTCTTTCAAAAGTAAGAGCTATTTCAATATTCTATGATCATATTGTGTAGGAAGATCAATTCCCGTCTTTAAGTAAGCATAATTGACAGTTTCATTCACCGGTGTTCTGGTAGGATAAGTTGCTATTGAGAAAGCCCAAGGAATGCAAAGAGTATGACATCTTGGATTCTTTTGTTTCTCATTGAAAACTCATCGTGAATGCCATGGTGTTCTGTCCTGTTCTCTAATGTAAACAAATCCGCTTTCCTAACTAAGCCTATATTCAATGTTGCATAGTCCTGTTTTTTAACTGAACATTTCCCAATGAATAGTAATGTTCAATGCAACGTTCCGTAAAACTGTTGTGTAGGAAGAACTTATCCCCTGGAATACTAAGAGTGAATGCAATGTGCTATTAGCCGGTTATGTACTAGCATCATTTACTAATGAAAACTAACCGTGACCTGAAAAGATTAGAAGCTGCTTCAATACCAACACATGTTGTGCAAGAAAACTAACAGAGAAGGTCGAGTTCTGTAATTCAATTGTGTATAATATGCAATTGCCCGTTGAAATCTATCCCTGAATTCAAAATTCTGTAGTCCTGCTGTTTAAAATGAACGTTTCTAACTGAAGACTAACAGCAAATTCAATGTTCTGTAATTTCATTACAGACAACATGCGAATGGTAATCTAAGATTGATTTCAAAGTTATCAGAAGTTATATGCTCTGAACATTTCCTTTTGAAAAAGAACATGACATCTAAGTGCTAAAACTGTGTGAATACTGAGAATGTTTCCCGTTGAAAACTGTGAACAATAAACAGTTCATTTTCAAAAGTAAGAGCTAATTCAACGTTCTATGATCATATTGTGTAGGAAGCTCAAATCCCGTCTTAAAGTAAGCGTAAATGACAGTTTCATTCACCGGTTATCTGGTAGGATCAGTTGCTATTGAGAAATCCCAAGGAATTCAAAGAGTAGGACATCTTTGATTCTTTCGTTTCTCCTTGAAAACTCATCGTGAATGTCATGTTCTTCTGTGTGTTCTCTATTGTAAACAAATCCGCTTTCCTAACTAAGCCTGTATTCAATATTGCATCGTCCTGTTTTCTATGTGAACATTTCCCAATGAATAGTAATGTTCAATTCAACGTTCCGTAAACCTGTTGTCTAGGAAGAACATATCCCCTGAGAAAACTAAGAGTGAATGCAATGTGCTATTAGCCGGTCATGTACTAGCATCATTTACTAATGAAAACTATCTGTGAACTGAAAAGATTAGAATCTGCTTCAATACCAGCACATGTTGTGCAAGAAAACTAATAGAGAAGGACGAGTTCTGTAATTCAATTGTGTATAATATGGAATTGCCCTTTGAAATCTATCCCTGAATTCAACGTTCTGATGTCCCGCTGTTTGAAATGAACGTTTCTTACTGAAGACTAAAAGCGAATTCAATGTTCTGTAATTTCATTTCAGGCAACATGCCAATGGCAATATAAGATTGTTTTCAAAGTTCTATCAGAAGTTATATGCTCTGAACATTCCCTTTTGAAAAAGAACATGAATTGTAAGGGCTAGAACTGTGTAAATATTGAGAATGTTTCCCATTGAAAACTGAGTACAGTAAACAATTATCTTTCAAAGGTAAGAGCTAATTCAACGTTCTATGATCATATTGTGGAAGGCCAATTCCCGTCTTAAAGTAAGCGTAATTGACAGTATCATTCACTGGTTATCTGGTAGGATCAGTTCCTATAGAGAAAGCCCAAGGTCTTCATAGATTAGGACATCTTGGATTCTTTCGTTACTCATTGAAAACTCACCGTGAATGTCATGTTCTTCTGTGTGTTCTCTATTGTAAACAAATCCGCTTTCCTAACTAAACCTGTATTCAATGTTGCATAGTCCTGTTTTCTAAGTGATCATTTCCCAATGAATAGTAATGTTCAATTCAACATTCCGTAAACCTGTTGTCTAGGAAGAACTTATCCCCTGGAAAACTAAGAGTGAATGCAATGTGCTATTAGCCGGTTATGTACTAATAACATTTCCTAATGAAAATTAACCGGGAACTGAAAAGATTAGAAGCTGCTTCAATACCAACACATGTTGTGCAAAAAAACTAACAGAGAAGGTCGAGTTCTGTAATTCAGGTGTGTATAATATGCAATTGCCCTTTGAAATCTATCCCTGAATTCAACGTTCTGTAGTGCCGCTGTTTGAAGTGGACGTTTCTCACTGAAGACTAACAGCAATTCAATGTTCTGTAATTTCATTACAGACAACATGCCAATGGCAATCTGAGATTGTTTTCATAGTTCTATCAGAAGTTATATGCTCTGAACATTTCCTTTTGAAAAAGAACCTGAATTGTAAGGGCTACAACTGTGTAAATACTGAGAATGTTTCGAGTTGAAAACTGAGTACACTAAACAATTATCTTTCAAAGGTAAGAGCTAATTCAACGTTCTATGATCATATTGTGCAAGGCCAATTCCCGTCTTAAAGTAAGCGTAATTGACAGTTTCATTCACTGGTTATCTGGTAGGATCAGTTGCTATTGAGAAAGCCCAAGGACTTCAAAGATTAGGACATCTTGGATTCTTTCGTTACTCATTGAAAACTCACCGTGAATGTCATGTTCTTCTGTGTGTTCTCTATTGTAAACAAATCCGCTTTCCTAACTAAACCTGTATTCAATTTTGCATAGTCCTGTTTTCTAAGTGATCATTTCCCAATGAATAGTAATGTTCAATTCAACATTCCGTAAACCTGTTGTCTAGGATGAACTTATGCCCTGGAATACTAAGAGTGAATGCAATGTGCTATTAGCCGGTTATGTACTAGCAACATTTGCTAATGAAAACTAACCGGGAACTGAAAAGATTAGGAGCTGCTTCAATACCAACACATGTTGTGCACAAAAACTAACAGAGAAGGTCGAGTTCTGTAATTCAATTGTGTATAATATGCAATTGCCCTTTGAAATCTATCCCTGAATTCAACATTCTGTAGTGCCGCTGTTTGAAGTGGACGTTTCTCACTGAAGACTAACAGTGAATTCAATGTTCTGTAATTTCATCACAGACAACATGCCAATGGTAATCTAAGATTGATTTCAAAGTTCTATCAGAAGTTATATGCTCTGAATATTTCCTTTTGAAAAAGAACATGACATCTAAGGGCTAAAACTGTGTGAATACTGAGAATGTTTCCTATTGAAAACTGTGAACAATAAACAATTCTCTTTCAAAACTAAGAGCTAATTCAACGTTCTATGATCATATTGTGTAGGATGCTCAAATCCCTTCTTAAAGTAAGCGTAAATGACAGTTTCATTCACCGGTTATCTGGTAGGATCAGATGCTATTGAGAAAGCCCAAGTAATTCAAACAGTAGGACATCTTGGATTCTTTCGTTTCTCCTTGAAAACTCATCGTGAAGGTCATGTTCTACTGTGTGTTCTCTATTGTAAACAAATCGGCTTTCCTAACTAAGCCTGTATTCAATATTGCATAGTCCTGTTTTCTATGTGAGCATTTCCCAATGAATAGTAGTGTTCAATTCTACGTTCCGTAAACCTGTTGTCTAGGAAGAAATTATCCCCTGGCAAACTAAGAGTGAATGCAATGTGCTATTAGCCGGTTATGTGCTAGCATCATTTACTAATGAAAACTAACCGTGAAATGAAAAGATTAGAAGCTGCTTCAATACCAACATATGTTGTGCAAGAAAACTAACAGAGAAGGTCGAGTTCTGTAATTCAATTGTGTATAATATGCAATTGCCCTTTGAAATCTATCCCTGAATTCAACGTTCTGTAGTCCCGCTGTTTGAAATGAACATTTCTCACTGAATACTAACAGCGAATTCAATGTTCTGTAATATCATTCCATGCAACATGCTATGGCAATCTAAGATTATTTTCAAAGTTCTATCAGAAGTTATATGCTCTGAACATTTCCATTTGAAAAAGAACATGACTTCTAAGGGCTAGAACTGTGTGAATACTGAGAATGTTTCCCATTGAAAACTGTGTACAATAAACAATTCTCTTTGAAAAGTAAGAGCTAATTCAACGTTCTATGATCATATGGTGTAGGAAGCTCAATTCCCGTCTATAAAGTAAGTGTAAATGACAGTTTCATTCACCGGTTATCTAGTATTCAGTGGCTATCAGAAAGCCCAAGGAATTCAAAGAGTAGGACATCTTGGATTCTTTCGTTTCTCATTGAAAACTCATCTTGAATGTCATGTTCTTCTGTGAGTTCTCTATTGTAAACAAATCTGCATTACTAACTAAGCCTGTATTCAAAGTTGCATAGTCCTGTTTTCTAAGTGAACATTTCCCAATGAATAGTAATGTTCAATTCAAGGTTCCGTACTTGTTGTTTAGGAAGAAATAATCCCTTGGAAAACTAAGAGTTAATGCAATGTGCTATTAGTCGGTTATGTACTAGCATCATTTACTAATGAAAACTAACCGTGAACTGAAAAGATTAGAAGCTGCTTCAATACCAGCACATGTTGTGCATGAAAACAAACAGAGAAGGTCGAGTTCTGTAATTCAATTGTGTATAATATGCAATTGCCCTTTGAAATCTATCCCTGCATTCAAAGGTCTGTAGTCCCGCTGTTTGAAATGAACGTTTCTCACTGAAGACTAACAGCGAATTCAATGTTCTGTAATTTCATTTAAGGCAACATGCCAATGGCAATCTAAGATTGTTTTCAAAGTTCTATCAGAAGTTATATGCTCTGAACATTTCCTTTTTAAAAAGAACATGACTTCTAAGGGCTAGAACTGTGTGAATACTGAGAATGTTTCCCGTTGAAAACTGTGTACAATGAACAATTCTCTTTCAAAACTAAGAGCTAATTTAATTTTCTAGGATCATATTGTCTAGGAAGCTCAATTCCCGTCTAAAGTAAGCGTAAATGACAGTTTCATTCACCGGTTATCTGGTAGGATGAGTTGCTATTGAAAAAGCCCAAGGAATTCAAAGAGTAGGACATCTTGGATTCTTTCGTTTCTCCTTGAAAACTCATCGTGAATGTCATGTTCTTCTGTGAGTTCTCTATTGTAAACAAATCTGCATTACTAACTAAGCCTGTATTCAAAGTTGCATAGTGCTGTTTTCTATGTGAACGTTTCCCAATGAATAGTAATGTTCAATTCAACGTTCCGTAAACCTGTTGTCTAGGAAGAACTTATCCCCTGGAAAACTAAGAGTGAATGGCATGTGCTATTAGCCGGTTATATACTAGCATCATTTACTAATGAAAACTAACCATGAACTGAAAAGATTAGAATCTGCTTCAATAGCAGCACATTTTGTGCAAGAAAACTAACCTAGGAGGTCGAGTTGTGCAATTCAATTGTGTATAATAAGCAATTGCTTTTTGAAATGTATCCCTGAATTCAAAGTTCTGTTGTCGTGCTCTTTAAAATGAATGTTTCTCACTGAAGACTAACAGCGAATTCAATGTTCTGTAATTTCACTACAGACAACATGCCAATGGTAATCTAAGGATGATTTCAAAGTTATATCAGAAGTTATGTGCTCTGAACATTTCCTTTTGAAAAAGAACATGACAACTAAGGGCTAGAACTGTGTGAATACTGAGAATGTTTCCCGTATAAAACTGTGTAGAATAAACAATTCTCTTTCAAAAGTAAGAGCTAATTCAACGTTCTATGATCATATTGTGTAGGAAGCTCAATTCCCGTCTTAATGTAAGCGTAATTGACAGTTTCATTCACTGGTTATCTGGTAGGATCTGTTGCTATTGAGTAAGTCCAAGGAATTCATAGAGTAGGACATCTTGGATTCTTTCGTTTCTCATTGAAAACTCATCGTGAATGTCATGTTGTTCTGTCCTTTTCTCTACTGTAAATAAATCCGCTTCCCTAACTAACCCTGCAATCAAAGTTGCATAGTCCTGTTTTCTAAGTGAACATTTCCCAATCAATAGTAATGTTCAATTCAACGTTCCGTAAACTTGTTGTCTAGGAAGAACTAATCCCCTGGAAAACTAAGAGTGAATGCAATGTGCTATTAGCCTGATATGTACTAGCATCATTTACTAATGAAAACTAACCGTGAACTGAAAAGATTAGAATCTGCTTCAATACCAACACATGGTGTGCAAGAAAACTAACAGGGAAGTTCGAGTTCTGTAATTCAATTGTGTATAATATGCAAATGCCCTTTGAAATCTATCCCTGATTTCAAAGTTCTGTAGTCCCGCTGTTTGAAATGAACGTTTCTCACTGAAGACTAACAGTGAATTCAATGTTCTGTAATTTCATTACAGACAGCATGCCAATGGTAATCTAAGATTGATTTCAAAGTTATATCAGAAGTTATATGCCCTGAACATTTCCTTTTGAAAAAGACATGAATTGTAAGGGCTAGAACTGTGTAAATACTGAGCATGTTTCCCGTTGAAAACTGAGTACAATAAACAATTCTCTTTCAACAGTAAGAGCTAATTCAACGTTCTATGATCATATTGTGGAAGGCCAATTCCCGTCTTAAAGTAAGCGTAATTGACAGTTTCATTCACCGGTTATCTGGTAGGATCAGTTGCTATTGAAAAAGCCCAAGGAATTCCAAGAGTAAGACATCTTGGATTCTTTCATTTCTCATTGAAAACTCATCATGAATGTCATGTTCTTCTGTGTGTTCTCTATTGTAAACAAATCCGCTTTCCTAACTAAACCTGTATTCAATATTGCATAGTCCTGTTTTCTAAGTGGTCATTTCCCAATGAATAGTAATAATCAATTCAACATTCCTTAAACCTGTTGTCTAGGAAGAACTTATCCCCTGGAAAACTAAGAGTGAATGCAATGTGCTATTAGCCGCTTATGTACTAGCAACATTTGCTAATGAAAACTAACCAGGAACTGAAAAGATTAGAAGCTGCTTCAATACCAACACATGTTGTGCAAGAAAACTAACAGAGAAGTTCGAGTTCTGTAATTCAATTGTGTATAATATGCAATTGCTCTTTGAAATCTATACCTGAATTCAAAGTTCTGTAGTATCGCTGTTTGAAATGAACGTTTCTCACTGAAGACTAACAGCGAATTCAATGTTCTGTAATTTCATTTCAGGCAACATGCCAATGGCAATCTAAGATTGTATTCAAAGTTCTATCAGAAGTTATATGCTCTGAACATTTCCTTTTGAAAAAGAACATGACATCTAAGGGCTAGAACTGTGTAAATACTGAGAATTTTTCCCGTTGAAAACTGAGTACAATAAACAATTCTTTTTCAAAAGTAAGAGCCAATTCTACATTCTATGATCACATTGTGGAAGGCCAATTCCCGTCTTAAAGTAAGCGTAATTGACAGTTTCATTCACCCGTTATCTGGTAGGATCTGTTGCTATTGAGAAAGCCCAAGGAATTCAAAGAGTAGGACATCTTGGATTCTTTCGTTTCTCATTGAAAACTCATCGTGAATGTCATGTTGTTCTGTCCTGTTCTCTACTATCAATAAATCCGCTTCCCTAAGTAAGCCTGTATTCAATGTTCCATAGTCCTGTTTTCTAAGAGAACATTTCTCAATGAATGGTAATGTTCAATTCAAAGTTCCATAAACCTGTTGTCTAGGAGGAACTTATCCCCTGGAAAACTAAGAGATAATGTAATGTGCTATTAGCCGCTTATGTACTAGCATCATTTACTAATGAAAACTAACCATGAACTGAAAAGATTAGTAGCTGCTTCAATACCAACACATGTTGTAAAGAAAACTAACAAAGAAAGTCGAGTTCTGTAATTCAATTGTGTATAATATGCAATTGCCCTTTGAAATCTATCCCAGAATTCAACGTTCTGTAGTCCCGCTGTTTGAAATGAACGTTTCTCCCTGAAGACTAACAGCGAATTCAATGTTCTGAAATTACATTACAGACAACATGCCAATGGTAATCTAAGATTGATTTCAAAGTTCTATCAGAAGTTATATGCTCTGAACTTTTCCTTTTGAAAAAGAATATGAATTGTAAGAGCTAGAACTGTGTGAATACTAGGAATGTTTCCCGTTGAAAACTGTGTACAATAAACAATTCTCTTTCAAAAGTAAGAGCTAATTCAACGTTCTATGATCATATTGTGTAGGAAGGTCAATTCCCGTCTTAAAGTAAGCGTAAATGACAGTTTCATTCACCGTTTATCTGGTAGGATCTGTTGCTATTGAGAAAGCCCAAGGAATTCAAATAGTAGGACATCTTGGATTATTTCATTTCTCATTGAAAATTCATTTTGAATGTCATGTTCTTCTGTGTGTTCTCTATTGTAAACAAATCCGATTTCTTAATTAAGCCTGTATTCAATGTTGCATATAACTGTTTTCTCAGTGAACATCTCCCAATGAATAGTAATGTTCAATTCAAAGTTCCGTAAACCTGTTGTCCAGGAAGAACATATCCCCTGGAAACTAGGAGTGAATGCAATGTGCTATTAGCCGGTTATGTTGTAGCATCATTTACTAATGAAAACTAACCGTGACCTGAAAAGATTAGAAGCTGCTTCAATACCAACACATGTTTGGAGGAGACCTAACAGAGATGGTCGAGTTCTGTAATTCAATTGTGTATAATATTGAATTGTCATTTGAAATCTATCCCTGAATTCAACGTTCCGTACTCCCGCTGTTTGAAATGAGCGTTTCTCACTGAAGACTAACAACGAATTGAATGTTCTGTAATTTCATTACAGACAACATGCCAATGGTAATCTAAGATTGATTTCAAAGTTATATCAGAAGTTATATGCTCTCAATATTTCCTTTTGAAAACGAACATAAATTCAAAAGGCTGGAACTGTGGAATACTGAGAATGTTTCCCATTGAAAACTGTGTACCATAAACAATTCTGTTTCAAAAGTAAGTGCGAATTCAACGTTCTATGATAATATTGTATAGGAAGCTCAATTCCCCTCTTAAAGTATGCGTAATTGACAGTTTCATTCACCAGTTATCTCGTAGTATCAGTTGCTACTGAAAAAGCCCAAGGAATTCGAAGATGAGGACATCGTGGATTCTTTCATTTTCCATGGAAAACTCATCGGGAATGTGATGTTGTTCTGTCCTGTTCTCTACTGTAAACAAATCCGCTTTCCTAACTATGCCTGTATTCAATGTTGCACAGTCGTGTTTTCTAACTGAACATTTCCCAATGAACAGTAATGTTCAATTCAACATTCCGTAAACCTGTTGTCTAGGTAGAACTTATCCCCTGGAAAACTATTAGTGAATACAATGTGGTATTAACCGGTTATGTACTAGCATCATTTACTAATGAAAACTAACCTTGAACTGAAAAGATTAAAAGCTGCTTCAATACTAACACATGTTGTGCAAGAAAACTAATGGAGAAGGTCATTTTCTGTAATTCAATTTTGTATAATATGCATTTGCCCTTTGAAATCTGTCCCTGAATTCAAAGTTTTGTAGTCCCGCTGTTTGAAATGAATGTTTCTCTCTGAAGCCTAACAGCAAATTCAATGATCTGTAATTTCATTACAAACAACATGCCAATGATAATCTAAGTTTGATTGCAAAGTTCTATCAGAAGTTATATGCTCTCAACATTTCCTTTTGAAAAAGAACATGACTTCTAAGGGCTAGAACTGTGTGAATACTGAGAATGTTTCCCGTTGAAACCTGTGTACAATAAACAATTCTCTTTCAAAAGTAACAGCGAATTCAACCTTCTTTGGTCATATTGTGTAGGAAGCTCAATTCCCGCATTAAAGTAAGCATAATTGACAGTTTCATTCAGCGGTTCTGGTAGGATCAGTTGCTATGAAAAAGCCCAAGGAATTCAAAGAGTAGGAAATGGTTTCGTTCGTTTCTCATTGAGAACTCATCGTTAATATCGTGTTGTTCTCTCCTGTTCTCTACTGTCAACAAATCCGCTTTCCTAACTAAGTCTGTTTTCAATGTTGCGTAGTCCTGTTTTCTAACTGAACATTTCCCAATGAATAGTAATGTTCAATGAAACGTTCAGTAAACCTGTTGTCTAGGAAGAACTTATTGCCTGGAAAACTAATAGTAAATGCAATGTGCTATTAGCCCTTCATGTACTAACATCATTTACTAATAAAAACTAACCGTGAACTGAAAAAATTAGAAGCTGTTTCAATACCAACACATGTTGTGCAAGAAAACTAACAGAGAAGGTCGAGTTCTGTAATTCAATTGTGTATAATATGCAATTGCCCTTTGAAATCTATCCCTGAATTCAAAGTTCTGTAGTCCCGCTGTTTGAAATGAACGTTTCTCACTGAAGACTAACAGTGAATTCAATGTTCTGTAATTACATTACAGACAACATGCCAATGGTAATCTAAGATTGATTTCAAAGTTCTATCAGAAGTTATATGCTCTGAACATTTCCTTTTGAAAAAGAACATGACTTCTAAGGGCTAGAACTGTGTGAATACTGAGAATGTTTCCCGTTGAAAACTGTGAACAATAAACAATTCTCTTTCAAAAGTAAGAGCTAATTCAACGTTCTATGATCATATTGTGTAGGAAGCTCAATTCCCTTCTTAAAGTAAGCGTAAATGACAGTTTCATTCACCGGTTATCTGGTAGGATCAGTTGCTATTGAGAAAGCCCAAGGAATTCAAAGAGTAGGACATCTTGGATTCTTTCGTTTCTCATTGAAAACTCATCGTGAATGTCATGTTATTCTGTCCTGTTCTCTATTGTAAACAAATCCGCTTTCTAACTAAGCCTGTATTCAATGTTGCATAGTCCTGTTTTCTAAGTGAACATTTCCCAATGAATAGTCATGTTCAATTCAACGTTCCGTAAACCTGTTGTCTAGGAAGAACTTATCCCCTGGAAAACTAAGAGTGAATGCAATGTGCTATTAGCCGGTTATGTACTAGCATCATTTACTAATGAAAACTAACCGTGAAGTGAAAAGATTAGAAGCTGCTTCAATAGCAACACATGTTGTGCAAGAAAACTAACAGAGAAGGTCGAGTTCTGTAATTCAATTGTGTATAATATGCAATTGCCCTTTGAAATCTATCCCTGAATTCAAAGTTCCTTAGTCCCGATGTTTGAAATGAACATTTCTCACTGAAGACTAACAGCGAATTCAATGTTCTGTAATTTCATTACAGACAACATGCCAATGGTAATCTAAGATTGATTTCAAAGTTCTATCAGAAGTTATATGCTCTGAACATTTCCTTTTGAAAAAGAACATGAATTCTAAGGGCTAGAACTGTGTGAATACTGAGAATGTTTCCCGTTGAAAACTGTGTACAATAAACAATTCTCTTTCAAAAGTAAGAGCTAATTCAACGTTCTATGATCATATTGTGTAGGAAGCTCAATTCCCGTCTTAAAGTAAGCGTAAATGACAGTTTCATTCACCGGTTATCTGGTAGGATCAGTTGCTATTGAGAAAGCCCAAGGAATTCAAAGAGTAGGACATCTTGGATTCTTTCGTTTCTCATTGAAAACTCATCGTGAATGTCATGTTCTTCTGTGTGTTCTCTATTGTAAACAAATCAGCTTTCCTAACTAAGCCTGTATTCAATGTTGCATAGTCCTGTTTTCTAAGTGAACATTTCCCAATGAATAGTAATGTTCAATTCAACGTTCCGTAAACTTGTTGTCTAGGAAGAATTTATCCCCTGGAAAACTAAGAGTGAATGCAATGTGCTATTAGCCGGTTATGTACTAGCATCATTTACTAATGAAAACTAACCGTGAACTGATAGATTAGAAGCTGCTTCAATACCAACACATGTTGTGAAAGAAAACTAACAGAGAAGGTCGAGTTTTGTAATTCAATTGTGTATAATATGCAATTGCCCTTTGAAATCTATCCCTGAATTCAACGTTCTGTAGTCCCGCTGTTTGAAATGAACATTTCTCACTGAAGACTAACAGCATATTCAATGTTCTGTAATTTCATTACAGACAACATGCCAATGATAATCTAATATTGATTTCAAAGTTCTATGAGCAGTTATATGCTCTCAACATTTCCTTTTGAAAAAGAGCATGAATTCTAAGGGCTAGAACTGTGTGAATACTGAGAATTTTTCCCGTTGAAAACTGTGTACAATAAACAATTCTCCTTCAAAAGTAAGAGCGAATTCAACGTTCTTTGGTCATTTTGTGTAGGAAGCTCAATTCCCGTCTTAAAGTAAGCGTAATTGACAGTTTCATTCACCGGTTATCTGGTAGGATCAGTTGCTATTGAGAAAGCCCAAGGAATTCAAAGAGTAGGACATCTTGGATTCTTTCGTTTCTCATTGAAAACTCATCGTGAATGTCATGTTCTTCTCTGTGTTCTCTATTGTAAACAAATCTGCTTTCCTAACTAAGCCTGTATTCAATGTTGCATAGTCCTGTTTTCTAAGTGAACATTCCCCAATGAATTGTAATATTCAAGTCAACATTCCGTAAACCTGTTGTCTACGAAGAATTTATCCCCTGGAAAACTAAGAGTGCATGCAATGTGCTATTAGCCATTATGTACTAGCATCATTTACTAATGAAAACTAACCGTGAACTGAGAAGATTAGAAGCTGCTTCAATACCAACACATGTTGTGCAAGAAAAGTAACAGAGAAGGTCGAGTAATGTAATTCAATTGTGTATAATATGCTATTGCCTTTTGAAATCTATACTTCAATTCAAAGTTCTGTAGTCCCGCTATTTCAAATGAACGTTTCTCAGTGAAGACTTACAGCGAATTCAATGTTCTTTAATTTCATTACAGACAATATGCAAATGGTAATCTAAGATTGATTTCAAAGTCCTATCAGAAGTTATATGCTCACATTTCCTTTTGAAAACAAACATCACTTCAAAGGGCTGGAAGTGTGTGAATACTGAGAATGTTTCCCGATGAAAACTGTGTACAATAAAGAATTCTCTTTCAAAAGTAAGATCAAATTCAGCGTTATATGATTTTATAGTGTAGGAAGCTCAATTCCCGTCTTAATGTAAGCGTAATTGACAGTTTCATTCACCGGTGATCTGGTAGGATCAGTTGCTATAGAGAAAGCCCAAGGAATTCAAAGAGTAGGACATCTTAGATTCTTTCATTCCTCATTGAAAACTCATTGTGAATGTCATGTTGTTCTGTCCTTTTCTCTACTTTCAATAAATCCTCTTTAGTAAATAGGCCTGTATTCAATGTTGCATAGTCCTGTTTTCTAACTGAACATTTCCCAATTAATAGCAATGTTCAATTCAATGTTCTGTAAACCTGTTGTCTAGGAAGAAATTATCCCCGGGAAAACTAAGAGTGAATGCAATGTGCTATTAGCCACTTACGTACTACCATCATTTGCTAATGAAAACTAACCATGAACTGAAAAGATTAGAAGCTGCTTCAGTACCAACACATGTTGTGCAAAAAACTAACAGAGAAGGTCGAGTTCTGTAATTCAATTGTGTATAACATGCAATTGCCCTTTGAAAATTATCCCTGAATTCAAAGTTCTGTAGTCCCATGGTTTGAAATGATCATTTCTCACTGAAGACAAACAGCGAATTCAAAGTTCTGTAATTTCATTATAGACAGCATGCCAATGGTAATCTAAGATTGATTTCAAAGTTCTATCAGAAGTTATATTCTCTGAACATTTCCTTTTGAAAAAGAACATGAATTCTAAGGGCTTGAACTGTGTGAATACTGAGAATGTTTCCCGTTGAATACTGTGTAAAATAAACAATTCTCTTTCAAAAGTAAGAGCTAATTCAACATTCTATGATCATACTGAGTAGGAAGCTCATTCCCGTCTTAAAGTAAGCGTAATTGACAGTTTCATTCACCGGTTATCTGGTAGGATCAGTTGCTATTGAGAAAGCCAAAGGAATTCAAAGAGTAGGAAAGCTTTGATTCTTTAGTTTCTCATTGAAAACTCATCGTGAATGTCATGTTGTTCTGTCCTGTTCTCTCTGTAAACAAATCCGCTTTCCTAACTAAGACTGTATTCAATGTTGCATAGTCGTGTTTTCTAACTGAACATTTCCCAATGAATAGTAATGTTCAATTCAACGTTCCGTAAACCTGTTGTACAAGGAAGAACTTATCCCCTGGAAACTAAGAGTGAATGCAATGTGCTATTAGCCGGTTATGTTGTAGCATCATTTACTAATGAATACTAACCGTGACCTGAAAAGCTTAGAAGCTGCTTCAATACCAACACATGTTTGCAGGAGACCTAACAGAGATGGTCGAGTTCTGTAATTCAATTGTGTATAATATTGAATTGTCGTTTGAAATCTATCCCTGAATTCAATGTTCTGTACTCCCGTGTTTGAAATGAACGTTTCTCACTGAAGACTAACAACGAATTGAATGTTCTGTAATTTCATTACAGACAACATGCCAATGGTAATCTAAGATTGATTTCAAAGTTATATCAGAGGTTATATGCTCTCAATATTTCCTTTTGAAAACAAACATAAATTCAAAAGGCTGGAACTGTGGAATACTGAGAATGTTTCCCATTGAAAACTGTGTACCATAAACAATTCTCTTTCAAAAGTAAGTGCGAATTCAACGTTCTATGATATTATTGTATAGGAAGCTCAATTCCCCTCTTAAAGTATGCGTAATTGACAGTTTCATTCACCGGTTATCTCGTAGTATCAGTTGCTACTGAAAAAGCCCAAGGAATTCGAAGAGGAGGACATCGTGGATTCTTTCGTTTTTCATTGAAAACTCATCGGGAATGTGATGTTGTTCTGTCCTGTTCTCTACTGTAAACAAATCCGCTTTCCTAACAATGCCTGTATTCAATGTTGCACAGTCGTGTTTTCTAACTGAACATTTCCCAATGAACAGTAATGTTCAATTCAACATTCCTTAAACCTGTTGTCTAGGAAGAACTTATCCCCTGGAAAACTAATAGTGAATGCAATGTGGTATTAACTGGTTATGTACTAGCATCATTTACTAATGAAAACTAACTGTGAACCGAAAAGATTAAAAGCTGCTTCAATACTAACACATGTTGTGCAAGAAAACTAATGGAGAAGGTCGTTTTCTGTAATTCAATTTTGTATAATATGCATTTGCCCTTTGAAATCTGTCCCTGAATTCAAAGTTTTGTAGTCCCGCTGTTTGAAATGAACGTTTCTCTCTGAAGCCTAACAGCGAATTCAATGATCTGTAATTTCATTGCAAACAACATGCCAATGATAATCTAAGTTTGATTGCAAAGTTCTATCAGAAGTTATATGCTCTCAACATTTCCTTTTGAAAAAGAACATGACTTCTAAGGGCTAGAACTGTGTGAATACTGAGAATGTTTCCCGTTGAAACCTGTGTACAATAAACAATTCTCTTTCAAAAGTAACAGCGAATTCAACCTTCTATGGTCATATTGTGTAGGAAGCTCAATTCCCGCATTAAAGTAAGCATAATTGACAGTTTCATTCAGCAGTTCTCTTAGGATCAGTTTCTATTGAAATAGCCCAAGGAATTCAAAGAGTAGGAAATGGTTTCGTTCGTTTCTCATTGAGAACTCATCGTTAATATCATGTTGTTCTGTCCTGTTCTCTACTGTCAACAAATCCGCTTTCCTAACTAAGTCTGTTTTCAATGTTGCGTAGTCCTGTTTTCTAACTGAACATTTCCCAAAAAATAGTAATGTTCAATAAAAGGTTCAATAAACATGTTGTCTGGGAAGAACTTATTCCCTGGAAATCTACGACTGAATGCATTGTGCTATTATCCGGTTATGTACTAGCATCATGTACTAATGAAAAGTAACCGTGAACTGAAAACACTAGAAGCTGCTTCAATACCAACACATGTTTTACAGGAAAACTAACAGAGAAGGTCGAGTTCTGTAATTCAATTGTGTATAATATGCAATTGCCCTTTGAAATGATCCCTGAATTCAAAGATCTGTAGTCCCGCTGTTTGAAATGAACGTTTCTCACTGAAGACTAACAGTGAATTCAATGTTCTGTAATTACATTACAGACAACATGCCAATGGTAATCTAAGATTGATTTCAAAGTTCTATCAGAACTTATATGCTCTCCACATTTCCTTTTGAAAAAGAACATAAATTCTAAGGGTTAGAACTGTGTGAATACTTAGAATGTTTCCTGTTGAAAATTGTGTACAATAAACAATCCTTTTCTAAAGTAAGAGTGAATTCAATGTTCTATGGTCATATTGTCTAGGAAGGTCAATTCCCGTCTTAAATTAAGCGTAATTGACAGTTTCATTCACCAGTTATCTGGTAGGATCAGTTGCTATTGAGAAATCCCAAGGAATTCAAAGACTAGGACATCTTGGATTCTTTCGTTTCTCATTGAAAACTCATCGTGAATGTCATGTTCTTCTGTGTGTTCTCTAACTGTAAAGAAATCCGCTTTCCTAACTAAGCCTGTATTCAATGTTGAATAGTCCTTGTTTTCTAACTGAACATTTCCCAATGATTAGTAATGTTCAATTCAACGTTCCGTAAACCTGTTGTCTAGGAAGAACTTATTGCCTGGAAAACTAAGAGTGAAATGCAATGTGCTATTAGCCCGTTCATGTACTAACATCATTTACTAATGAAAACTAACCGTGAACTGAAAAAGATTAGAAGCTGCTTCAAAACCAACATATGTTGTGCAAGAAAACTAACAGAGAAGGTCGAGTTCTGTAATTCAATTGTGTATAATATGCAATTGCCCGTTGAAATCTACCCCTGAATTCAATGTTCTGTAGTCCCGCTGTTTGAAATGAACGATCTCACTTAAGACTAACAGCGAATTCAATGTTCTGTATTTCATTACCAACAACATGCCAATGGTAATCTAAGATTGATTTCAAAGTTCTATCAGAAGTTACATGCTCTCAACATTTCCTTTTGAAAAAGGACAGGACTTCTAAGGGCTAGAACTGTGTGAATACTGAGAATGTTTCCCGTTGAAAACTGTGCACAATAAACAATTCTCTTTCAAAGAAACAGTGAATTCAACCTTCTATGGTCATATTGTGTAGGAAGCTCAATTCCAGTCTTAAAGTAAAGGTAATTGACAGGTTCATTCACCGGTTATCTGGTAGGATCAGTTGCTATTGAAAAATCCCAAGGATTTCAAAGAGTAGGACATCTTGCATTCTTTCGTTTCTCATTGAAAACTCCTCCTGAATGTCATGTTGTTCTGTCCTGTTCTCTACTGTAAACAAATCCGCTTTCATGACTAAGCCTGTATGCAATGTTGCATAGTCCTGTTTTCTAAGTGAACATTTCCCAATGAATAGTAATGTTCAATTCAAGGTAACATAAACCTGTTGTCTAGAAAGAACTTACCCCTGGAAAACTAAGAGTGACTGCAATGTGCTATTAGCCGGTTATGTACTACCATCATTTAATAATGAAAACTAACCGTGAACTGAAGAGATTAGAAGCTGCTTCAATACCAGCACATGTTGTTCAAGAAATCTAACAGAGAAGGTCGTGTCCTGTAATTCAATTGTGTATAACATGCAATTGCCCTTTGAAATCTATCCCTGAATTCAAAGTTCTGTAGTCCCACTGTTTGAAATCAACGTTTCTCACTGAAACTAACAGCGAATTCAATGTTCTGTATTTCATTACCAACAACATGCCAATGGTAATCTAAGATTGATTTCAAAGTTCTATCAGAAGTTACATGCTCTCAACATTTCCTTTTGAAAAAGAACAGGACTTCTAAGGGCTAGAACTGTGTGAATACTGACAATGTTTCCCGTTGAAAACTGTGCACAATAAACAATTCTCTTTCAAAAGTAACAGCGAATTCAACCTTCAATGGTCATATTGTGTAGGAAGCTCAATTCCAGTCTTAAATTAAAGGTAATTGACAGGTTCATTCACCGGTTATCTGGTAGGATAATTAGCTATTGAGAAAGCCCAAGGAATTCAAAGAGTAGGACATCTTGCATTCTTTCGTTTCTCATTGAAAACTCCTCCTGAATGTCATATTGTTCTGTCCTGTTCTCTACTGTAAACAAATCCGCTTTCCTGACTAAGCCTGTATTCAATGTTGCATAGTCCTGTTTTCTAAGTGAACATTTCCCAATGAATAGTAATGTTCAATTCAACGTAACATAAACCTGTTGTCTAGGAAGAACTTATCCTCTGGAAAACTAAGAGTGACTGCAATGTGCTATTAGCCGGTTAGGTACTAGCATCATTTACTAATGAAAACTAACCGTGAACTGAAAAGATTAGAAGCTGCTTCAATACCAGCACAAGTTGTTCAAGAAATCTAACAGAGAAGGTCGTGTCCTGTAATTCAATTGTGTATAACATGCAATTGCCCTTTGAAAATTATCCCTGAATTCAAAGTTCTGTAGTCCCACGGTTTGAAATGATCATTTCTCACTGAAGACAAACATCGAATTCAAAGTTCTGTAATTTCATTACAGACAGCATGCCAATGGTAATCTAAGATTGATTTCAAAGTTCTATCAGAAGTTACATGCTCTCAACATTTCCTTTTGAAAAAGAACATGAATTCTAAGAGCTTGAACTGTGTGAATACTGAGAATGTTTCCCGTTGAATACTGTGTAAAATAAACAATTGTCTTTCAAAAGTAAGAGCTAATTCAACATTCTATGATCATATTGAGTAGGAAGCGTTCCCGTCTTAAAGTAAGCGTAATTGAGAGTTTCATTCACCGGTTATCTGGTAGGATCAGTTGCTATAGAGAAAGCCCAACGAATTCAAAGAGTAGCAATGCTTTGATTCTTTAGTTTCTCATTGATAACTCATCGTGAATGTCATGTTGTTCTGTCCTGTTCTCTCTGTAAACAAATCTGCTTTCCTAACTAAGACTGTATTCAATGTTGCATAGTCGTGTTTTCTAACTGAACATTTCCCAATGAATAGTAATGTTTAATTTAAACTAGCGTAAACCTGTTGTCCAGGAAGAACTTATCAACTGGAAACTAAGAGTGAATGTTATGTGCTATTAGCCGGTTACGTTGTAGCATCATTTACTAATGAAAACTAACCGTGACCTGAAAAGATTAGAAGCTGCTTCAATACCAACACATGTTTGCAGGAGACCTAACAGAGATGGTCGAGTTCTGTAATTCAATTGTGTATAATATTGAATTGTCGTTTGAAATCTATCCCTGAATTCAAAATTCTGTACTCCCGTGTTTGAAATGAACGTTTCTCACTGAAGACCAGCAACGAATTCAATGTTCTGTAATTTCATTACAGAAAACATGCCAATGGTAATCTAAGATTGATTTCAAAGTTATATCAGAAGTTATATGCTCTCAATATTTCCTTTTGAAAACGAACATAAATTCAAAAGGCTGGAACTGTGGAATACTGAGAATGTTTCCCATTGAAAACTGTGTACCATAAACAATTCTCTTTCAAAAGTAAGAGCGAATTCACTGTTCTATGATAATATTGTATAGGAAGTTCAACTCCCCTCTTAAAGTATGCGTAATTGACAGTTTCATTCACCGGTTATCTCGTAGTATCAGTTGCTACTGAAAAAGCCCAAGGAATTCGAAGAGGAGGACATCGTGGATTCTTTCGTTTTTCATTGAAAACTCATAGGGAATGTGATGTTGTTCTGTCCTGTTCTCTACTGTAAACAAATCCGCTTTCCTAACTATGCCTGTATTCAATGTTGCACAGTCATGTTTTCTAACTGAACATTTCCCAATGAACAGTAATGTTCAATTCAACATTCCGTAAACCTGTTGTCTAGGAAGAACTTATCCCCTGGAAAACTAATAGTGAATGCAATGTGGTATTAACCGGTTATGTACTAGCATCATTTACTAATGAAAACTAACCATGAACCGAAAAGATTAAAAGCTGCTTTAATACTAACACATGTTGTGCAAGAAAACTAATGGAGAATGTTGTTTTCTGTAATTCAATTTTGTATAATATGCATTTGCCCTTTGAAATCTGTCCCTGAATTCAAAGTTTTGTAGTCCCGCTGTTTGAAATGAACGTTTCTCTCTGAAGCCTAACAGCGAATTCAATGATCTGTAATTTCATTACAAACAACATGCCAATGATAATCTAAGTTTGATTGCAAAGTTCTATCAGAAGTTATATGCTCTCAACATTTCCTTTTGAAAAAGAACATGACTTCTAAGGGCTAGAACTGTGTGAATACTGAGAATGTTTCCTGTTGAAACCTGTGTACAATAAACAATTCTCTTTCAAAAGTAACAGCGAATTAACCTTCTATGGTCATGTTGTGTAGGAAGCTCAATTCCCGCATTAAAGTAAGCATAATTGACAGTTTCATTCAGTGGTTCTGGTAGGATCAGTTGCTATTGAAAAAGCCCAAGGAATTCAAAGAGTAGGAAATGGTTTCGTTCTTTTCTCATTGAGAACTCATCGTTAATATCATGTTGTTCTGTCCGGTTCTCTACTGTCAACAAATCCGCTTTCCTAACTAAGTCTGTTTTCAATGTTGCGTAGTCCTGTTTTCTAACTGAACATTTCCCAATGAATAGTAATGTTCAATAAAACGTCCAGTAAACCTGTTGTCTGGGAAGAACTTATCCCCTGGAAAACTATGACTGAATGCAATGTGCTATTATCCGGTTATGTACTAGCATCATTTACTAATGAAAAGTAACCGTGAACTGAAAACACTAGAAGCTGCTTCAATACCAACACATGTTTTGCAGGAAAACTAAAAGATAAGGTCGAGTTCTGTAATTCAATTGTGTATAATATGCAATTGCCCTTTGAAATGATCCCTGAATTCAAAGATCTGTAGTCCTGCTGTTTGAAATGAACGTTTCTCACTGAAGACTAACAGTGAATTCAATGTTCTGTAATTACATTACAGACAACATGCCAATGGTAATCTAAGATTGATTTCAAAGTTCTATCAGAACTTATATGCTCTCCACATTTCCTTTTGAAAAAGTACATGACTTCTAAGGGTTAGAACTGTGTGAATACTGAGAATGTTTCCCGTTGAAAATTGTGTACAATCAACAATTCTCTTTCTAAAGTAAGAGCGAATTCAACGTTCTATGGTCATATTGTCTAGGAAGGTCAATTATCGTCTTAAATTAAGCGTAATTGACAGTTTCATTCACCAGTTATCTGGTAGGATCAGTTGCTATTGAGTAATCCCAAGGAATTCAAGAGTAGGACATCTTGGATTCTTTCGTTTCTCATTGAAAACTCATCGTGAATGTCATGTACTTCTGTGTGTTCTAAACTGTAAAGAAATCCACTTTCCTAACTAAGCCTGTATTCAATGGTAAATAGTCCTGTATTCTAACAGAACATTTCCCAATGATTAGTAATATTCAATTCAACGTTCCGTAAACCTGTTGTCTAGGAAGAACTTATCGCCTGGAAAACTAAGAGTAAAAGCAATGTGCTATTAGCCCTTCATGTACTAACATCATTTACTAATAAAAACTAACCGTGAACTGAAAAAATTAGAAGCTGTTTCAAAACAAACACATGTTGTGCAAGAAAACTAACAAAGAAGGTCGAGTTCTGTAATTCAATTGTGTGTAAGATGCAATTGCCCGTTGAAATCTACCCCTGAATTCAATGTTCTGTAGTCCCGCTGTTTGAAATGAATGATCTCACTTAAGACTAACAGCGAATTCAATGTTCTGTATTTCATTACCAACAACATGCCAATGGTAATCTAAGATTGATTTCAAAGTTCTATCAGAAGTTACATGCTCTCAACATTTCCTTGTGAAAAAGAACAGGACTTCTAAGGGCTAGAACTGTGTGAATACTGACAATGTTTCCCGTTGAAAACTGTGCACAATAAATAATTCTCTTTCAAAAGAAACAGCGAATTGAACCTTCTATGGTCATATTGTGTAGGAAGCTCAATTCCAGTCTTAAAATAAAGGTAATTGACAGGTTCATTCACCGGTTATCTGGTAGGATCAGTTGCTATTAAAAAATCCCAAGGATTTCAAAGATTAGGACATCTTGCATTCTTTCGTTTCTCATTGAAAACTCCTCCTGAATGTCATGTTGTTCTGTCCTGTTCCCTACTGTAAACAAATCCGCTTTCCTGACTAAGCCTGTATTCAATGTTGCATAGTCCTGTTTTCTAAGTGAACATTTCCCAGTGATAGTAATGTTCAATTCAAAGTTCCGTGAACCTTTTGTCTAGGAAGAACTTATTCCCTGGAAAACTAAGAGTGAATGAAATTTGCTATTAGCCGGTTATGTACTAGCATCATTTACTAATGAAAACTAACTGTGAACTGAAAAGATTAGAATCTGCTTAAAAACCAGCACATGTTGTGCAAGAAAACTAACAAAGAAGGTCGAGTTCTGTAATTCAATTGTGTATAATATGCAATTGCCCTTTGAAATCTATCCCTGAATTCAAAGTTCTGTAGTCCCGCTGTTATAAATGAACGTTTCTCACTGAAGACTAACAGCGAATTCAATGTTCTGTAATTTCATTTCAGGCAACATGCCAATGGTAATCTAAGATTGTTTTCAAAGTTCTATCAGAAGTTGTATGCTCTGAACATTTCCTTTTGAAATAGAACATGAATTGTAAGGGCTAGAAATGTGTAAATACTGAGAATTTTTCCCGTTGAAAAGTGAGGAAAATAAACAATTCTCCTTCAATAGTGTGAGCTAATTCAATGTTCTAGGATCATATTGTGGAAGGTCAATTCCCATCTTAAAGTAAGCGTAATTGACAGTTTCATTCACCGGTTATCTGGTAGGATCTGTTGCTATTGAGAGAGCCCAAGGAATTCAAAGAGTAGGACATCTTGGATTCTTTCGTTTCTCATTGAAACCTCATCGTTTATGTCATGTTCATCTCTGTGTTCTCTACTGTAAACAAATCCGCTTTCTTAACTAAGCCTGTATACAATGTGGCATAGTCCTGTTT
The DNA here is from genome assembly GCF_020740685.1 of Jaculus jaculus. NCBI lineage: Eukaryota > Metazoa > Chordata > Mammalia > Rodentia > Dipodidae > Jaculus > Jaculus jaculus. The sequence goes on from NC_059103.1 coordinate 30,242,382, forward strand.
TCTAAGTGAACATTTCCCAATGAATAGTAATGTTCAATTCAAAGTTCCGTAAACCTGTTGGCTAGGAAGAACTTATCCCATGGAAAACTGAGAGTGAATACAATGTGCTATTAGCCGGTTATGTACTAGCATCATTTACTAATGAAAACTAACCATGAACTGAAATGATTAGAATCTGCTTCAAAACCAGCACATGTTGTGCAAGAAAACTAACAGAGAAGGTCGAGTTCTGTAATTCAATTGTGTATAATATGCAATTGCTTTTTGAAATCTATCCCTAAATTCAATGTTCTGTAGTCCCGCTGTTATAAATGAACGTTTCTCACTGAAGACTAACAGCTAATTCAATGTTCGGTAACTTCATTACAGACAACATGCCAATGGTAATCTAAGGTTGATTTCAAAGTTCTTTCAGAAGTTATATGCTCTGAACATTTCCTTTTGAAAAAGAACATGACATCTAAGGGCTAGAACTGTGTGAATACTGAGAATGTTTCCCATTGAAAACTGTGTACAATAAAAAATTCTCTTTCAAAAGTAAGAGCTAATTCAACTTTCTATTATCTTATTGTGTAGGAAGCTCAATTCCCATCTTAAAGTAAGCGTAAATGACAGTTTCATTCACCGGTTATCTGGTAGGATCTGTTGCTATTGAGAAAGCCCAAGGAATTCAAAGACTAGGACATCTTGGATTCTTTCGTTTCTCATTGAGTTCATCGTGAATGTCATGTTCTTCTGTGTGTTCTCCATTGTAAAGAAATCCGCTTTCCTAACTAAGCCTGTATTCAATGTTGCATATTCCTGTTTTCTAATTGAACATTTCCCGATGAATAGTAATGTTCAATTCAACGTTCCGTAAACCTGTTGGCTAGGAAGAACTTATCCCCTGGAAAACTAAGAGTGAATGCCATGTGCTATTACCCGGTTATGTACTAGCATCATTTACTAATGAAAATGAACCGGGAACTGAAACGATTAGAAGCTGCTTCAATACCAACACATGTTGTGCAAGAAAATTAACGAGAAGGTCGAGTTGTGTAATTCAATTGTGTATAATATGCAATTGCCTTTTGAAATCTATCCCTGAATTCAACGTTCTGTAGTCCCGCTGTTTGAAATGAACGTTTCTCACTGAAGACTAACAGCGAATTCAATTTACTGTAACTTCGTTACAGACAACATACCAATGGTAATCTAAGATTGCTTTCAAAGTTCTATCACAAGTTATATGCTCTGAACATTTCCTTTTGAAAAAGAACATGACTTCTAAAGGCAAGAACTGTGTAAATACTGAGAATGTTTACCGTTGAAAACTGTGTACAATAAACAATTCTCTTTCCAATGTAAGAGCTAATTCAACGTTCTATGATCATATTGTGTAGGAAGCTCAATTCCCGTCTTAAAGTAAGAGTAAAGGACAGTTTCACTCAACAGTTATCTGGTAGCATCTCTTCAAATGAGAAAGCCTAAGGAGTTCAAATAGTAGGACATCTTGGATTCTTTCGTTTCTCATTGAAAACTCATCGTGAATGTCATGTTGTTCTGTCCTGTTCTCTACTGTAAACAAATCTGCTTCCTAACTAAGCCTGTATTCAATGTTACATAGTCCTGTTTTCTAAGTGAACATTTCCCAATGAATAGTAGTGTTCAATTCAACGTTCCGTAAACCTATTGTCTAGGAAGAACTTATCCCCTGGAAAACTAAGAGTGAATGCAATGTGCTATTAGCCAGTTATGTACTAGCATCATTTACTAATGAAATCTAACCGTGAACTGAAAAGATTAGAAGCTGCTTCAATACGAACATATGTTGTGCAAGAAAACTACTAGAGAAGGTCGAGTTCTGTAATTCAATTGTGTATAATATGCAATTGCCGTTTGAAATCTATCCCCGAATTCAAAGTTCTGTAGTCCCGCTGTTTGAAATGAACGTTTCTCACTGAAGACTAACAGCCAATTCAATGTTGTAATTTCATTTCAGGCAACATGCCAATGGCAATCTAAGATTGTTTTCAATGTTCTATCAGAAGTTATATGCTCTGAACATTTCCTTTTGAAAAAGAACATGAATTGTAAGGGCTAGAACACTGTGAATACTGGGAATGTTTCCCGATGAAAACTGTGTACCATAAACAATTCTCTTTCAAAAGTATGCGCTAATTCAACATTATGTGATCATGTTGTGTAGGAAGCTCAATTCCCGTCTTATAGTAAGCATAATTGACAGTTTCATTCACCGGTTATCTGGTAGGATCAGTTGCTATTGATAAAGCCCAAGGAATTCAAAGAGTAGGACATCTGGGATTCTTTAGTTTCTCATCGTGAATGTCAGGTTTTTCAGTCCTGTTCTCTACTCTAAACAAATACGCTTTCCTAACTAAGCCTGTATTCCATGTTGCATAGTCATATTATCTAACTGAACATTTTCCAATGAATAGTATTGTTCAATTCAACGTACCATATACCTGTTTTCCAGGATGAACTTATCCCCTGGAAAACTAATACTGAATGCAATGTGCTATTAGCCGGTTATGTACTAGCATCATTTATTAATGAAAACTAACCATGAACTGAATAGATTAGAAGCTACTTCAATACCAACACATGTTGTGCAAGAAAACTAACAGAAAAGGTCGAGTTCTGTAATTGAATTGTGTATATTATGCAATTGCCCTTTGAAATCTATCCCTGAATTCAAAGTTCTGTAGTCATGCTGTTTGAAATGAACATTTCTCACTGAAGACTAACAGCGAATTCCATGTTCTGTAATTTCATTACAGACAACATGCCAATGGTAATCAAAGATTGATTTCAAAGTTCTATCAGAAATTATATGTTCTCACCATTTCCTTTTGAAAAAGAACAGGAATTCTAAAGGCGGGAACAGTGTCAATACTGAGAATGTTTCCCGAAGAAAACTGTGTACAATAAACATTTCTCTTTCAAAAGTAAGTGCGAATTCAACATTATATGATCATATTGTGTCACAAGCTCAATTCCCTTCTTAATGTAAGCATAATTGACATTTTCATTCACCGGTTATCTGGTAGGATCAGTTGCTATTGCAAATGCCCAAGGAATTCAAAGAGTAGGACATCTTGGATTCTTTCTCAATGAGAACTCATCGTTAATGTCATGTTGTTCTGTGCTGTTCTCTAATGTAAACAAATCCGCTTTCCCAAGTAAGCCTGTATTCAATGTTGCCTCGTCCTGTTTTCTAAGTGAACATTTCCCAATGAATAGTAATTTTCAATTCAAACTTCCGTAAACCTGTTGTCTAGGAAGAACTTATCCCCTGGAAAACTGAGAGTGAATGCAAAGTGCTATTAGCTGGCTTTGTACTAGCATCATTTACTAATGAAAACTAACCGTGACTGAAAAGATTAGAAGCTGCTTCAATACCAATACATGTTGTGCAAGATATCTAACAGAGAAGGTCAAGTTCTGTAACTCAATTGTGTATAATATGCAATTGCCCTTTGAAATCTACCCCTGAATTCAAAGTTCTGTAGTCCCGCTGTTTGAAATGAATGTTTCTCACTGAAGACTAACAGCGAATTCAATGTTCTGTAATTTCATTACAGACAACATGCCAATGGTAATCTAAGATTGATGTCAAAGTTCTATCAGAAGTTATATGAACTCAACATTTCCTTTTGAAAAAGAACATGAATTCTAAGGACTAGAACTGTGTGAATACTGAGAATGTATACCATTGAAAACTGTGTATAATAAACAATTCTCTTTCAAAAGTAACAGCTAATTCAACGATCTATGATCATATTGTGTAGGAATCTCAATTCCCGTCTTAAATTAAGCATAATTGACAGTTTCATTCACCGGATATCTGGTGGAATCAGTTGCTATTGAGAAAGCATAAGGAATTCAAAGAGTAGGACATCTTGGACTCTTTTGTTTCTCATTGGATACTCTTCGTGAATGTCATGTAATTCTGTCCTGTTCTCTACTGTAAAAAAATCCGCTTTCGTAAGTAAGCCTGTATTCAATGTTGCATAGTCCTGTTTTCTAAGTGAACATTTCTCAATGAATAGTAATATTCAATTCAACGTTCCGTAAACCTGTTGTCTAGGAAGAACTTATCCCCTGGAAAACTAAGAGTGAATGCAATGTGCTCTTAGCCTGTTATGTACTAGCATCATTTACTAATGAAAACTAACCGTGAACTGAAAAGATTAGCAGCTGCTTCAATACCAACATAGGTAGTGCAAGAAAACTAACAGAGAAAGTCGAGTTCTCTCATTCAATTGTGTATAATATTCAATTGCCCTTTGAAATCTATCTCTGAATTCCAAGTTCTGTAGTCCCGCTGTTTGAAATGAAGGTTCTCACAGAAAACTAATAGCCAATTCAATGCTCTGCAATTTCATTACAGACAACATTCCAATGGTAATCTAAGATTGATTTCAATGTTCTATCAGAAGTTATATTCTCTCAACATTTCCTGTTGAAAACGAACATGAATTCAAAGAGCTAGAACTGTGGGAATGCTGAGAATGTTTCCCGTTGAAAACTGTGTACAATAAACAATTATCTTTCAAAAGTGGAGCGAATTCAACGTTCTATGATCGTATTGTGTAGGAAGCTCAATTCCCGTCTTAAAGTAAGCGTAATAGACAGTTTCATTCACCAGTTATCTGGTATGATCAGTTGCTATTGAAAATTCCCATAGAATTCAAACCGTAGGACATCTGGGCTTCTATCGAGTCTCATTGAAAACTCATCGTGAATGTCATATTGTTCGGTCCTGCTCTCTACTGTAAACAAATCCACTTTCCTAACTAAGCCTGTTTTCAATGTTGCATAGTCCTGTTTTCTAAGTGAACATTTTGCAATGAATAGTAATGTTCAATTCAACGTTCCATAACCCTGTTGTCTAGGTACAACTTACCCCCTCGAAAACTAAGATTGACTGCAATGTGCTATTAGCCGCTCATGTACTAGCATCATTTACTAATGAAAATAACCGTGAACTAAAAAGATAAGAAGCTGCTTCAATACCAACACATGTTGTGCAAGAAAACTAACAGAGAAGGCCCAGTTCTATAATTCAGTTGTGTATAATATGCAATTGCCCTTTGAAATCTATCCCTGAATTCAATGTTCTGTAGTCCCTCTGTTTGAAATGAACATTTCTCACTGAAGACTAACAGCGAATTCAATGTTCTGTAATTTCATTACAGACAACATTCCAATGGTAATCTAACATTGATTTCAAAAATCTATTTGAAGTTATGTGCTCGGAACATTTCCTGTTGAAAATGAGCGTTAAATCAGAGGGCTGCAACTGTGTGAACACTGAGAATGTTTCCCGTTGAAATCTCTGTACAATAAACAATTGTCTTTCAAAACTAGGTGTGAATTCAACGTTCTATGATCGTATTGTGTAGGAAGTTCAATTCCCGTCGTATAGTTAGCGTAATTGACAGTTTCATTCACCGGTTACCTGGTAGGATCAGTTGCTCTTGAAAAATCCCAAGGAATTCAAAGAGTAGGACATATTGGATTCTTTCGTTTCTCTTTGAAAACTAATCATGTATATCATGGTGTTCTGTCATGTTCTCTACTGTAAACAAATCCGTTTTCCTAACTAAGCCTGTATTCAATGTTGCATAGTCCTGTTTTCTAAGTGAACATTTCCCAATGAATAGTAATGTTCAATACAATGTTCCATAAACCTGTTTTCTAGGAAGAATTTATACCCTGTAAAATAAAGAATGAATGCAATGTGTTATTAGCCGGTTATGTCTAGCATCCTTTTCTAATGAAAACTAACTGTGAACTGAAAAGATTATAAGCTGCTTCAATACCAACATAGGTGGTGCAAGAAAACTAACAGAGAAAGTCGAGTTTTGTTATTGGAGTGTGTGTAATATTCAATTGGCCTTTGAAATCTATCCCTGAATACAACGTTCTGTAGTCCCGCTGTTTGAAATGAACGTTTCTCGCTGAAGACTAACAGCGAATTCAATGTTCTGTAATTTCATTACAGACAACATTCCAATGGTAATCTAAGATTGATTTCAAAAATCTATTTGAAGTTATGTGCTCGGAACATTTCCTGTTGAAAACGAACATGAATTCAAGGGCTAGAACTGTGTGAATACCGAGAATGTTTCCCGTTGAAAACTGTGTACAATAAACAATTCTCTTTCAAATGTAGGAGCGAATTCAACATTCTATGAACCTATTGTGTAGGAAGCTCAATTCCCATCTTAAAGTAAGCTTAATTGACAGTGTCATTCACCAGTTACCTGGTAGGATCAGTTGCTATTGAAAATTCCCAAGGAATTCAAGTGTAGGACATCTTGGATTCTTTCGTTTCTCAAGGAAAACTCATTGTGAATGTCACGTTGTTCTGTCCTTTTCTCTACTGTAAACAAATCTGCTTTCCTAACTAAGCCTGTATTCAATGTTGCATAGTCCTGTTTTCTAAGTGAACATTTCCCATTCAATAGTAATGTTCAATTCAACGTTCTGTATATCTGTTGTCTAGGAAGAACTTATACCCTGGAAAACTAAGAGGGAATGCAATGTGCTATTAGCCGGTTATGTACTAGCATCATTTACGAATGAAAACTCACTCTGAACTGAAAAGATTCGAAGCTGCTTCAATACCAACATCGGTTGTGCAAGAAAACTAACAGAGAAGTTCGAATTCTGTTATTCTATTGTGTATAATATTCAATTGCCCTTTGAAATCTATCCCTGAATTCAACGTTCTGTAGTCCCGCTGTTTGAAATGAACGTTTCTCGCTGAAGACTAACAGCGAATTCAATGTTCTGTAATTTCATTACAGACAACATTCCAATGGTAATCTAAGATTGATTTCAAAAATCTATTTGAAGTTATGTGCTCGGAACATTTCCTGTTGAAAACGAACATGAATTCAAAGGGCTCGAACAGTGTGAATCCTTAGAATGTTTCCCATTGTAAACTGTGTACAATAAACAATTTTCTTAATGCAAATTAAAACAACTATGAGATTCCACCTTACCCCAATAAGGATAGCCAACATCAAAAGGTCAAATGAAAATAAATGCTGGCGAGGATGTGGAGAAGCAGGGTCACTCATTCACTGTTGGTGGGAATGCAGGATGGTACAACCACTTTGGAAAGCAATATGGAGACTCCTGAAACAGATAACTATAGAAATACCTACAGACCCAGTTAAACCATTACTGGGCATGTTCCCTAAAACCTTCAATCCAAAAGCCAGAGAGATTTGCTCAATCATGTTTGTAGCAGCTCAATTCGTAATAGCTAAAAGGTGGAATCAACCCAGATGTCCATCACTAGAAGAATGGACAACAAAGATGGGGTATATCTACACAATGGAATTCTGTACAGCAGTAAGAAAAAACGACATAAAGAAATTTGAGGAAACATGGTTGAACCTAGAACAGATCATTCTCAGTGAACTTACCCAATCACAGAAAAAAAATCAACACATAGTCTCATTCATCTGCAGCATCTAACCTGAATATGCCCAAGATGCCTTACATACCCAGAAACCACCTCATGGAGTAGACAATAAGATGGATGGGAGGGCGGGGAGGGAATCAAAGGGTGGAAAACAGTAATCTGGAACAAGCGGCAATGGTACCATATAATTCTACTTCCTAAAAGACAGACCAAATGGCTGAACCTTCACTAGACCCTCACAGGAAACACCGGAACCACAAGACACTGGAGAGGATAGGATCAAGACTGACCTAAATCTCCTACATCCTCCCTCCCTCCCTCTCCCCTCTCTCCCCTCTATCTCTCTCCTCTCTATCTGTTGTATATTAGTTATCTTTTTCCTCAATTTCTTAGTGGACACTGACCTGTAACCCCCACTTCCAGCTTGGGCCTACCATCCACAATGAGCTTTTGATCAGAGAAAGGTACAAGGTTTCCCAAAACAATGACAGACTTCTGTCAGAGTACTTGATGACCCACCAAGGCCAGTGGTAAGACCCTATTCCTGAAGACTCCATACGCAGCTGACACGTAAAATGAATTACATGGCTTGAAGCCAGGAGAGAGTCAGCCCCATGACAGTCAGTATGTCTAGTGCCGGAAGGCGCTACATAGGCAACTGGGGGAAATGACCAAGATCTGTCCAAGCAACACATTGTTTAACCTACTTAGCAACAAATAACTGGATGTGATGTCCACACAATTGCAATAGTGGTACACAGCCATGGTGAGGAATCAATTGCTCTTGAGTTGGCTAACTGATCCACTCAGTGGTACTAGACCCTTAGCTGGAGCTGGGAAACCAGTCAGAACCATACCCAAACACAAGCCCACTCTACAACATCAAGCTACCATCAATCACGGGGTATAAGAGGGCCTACACCTATCAAACTTTCTAACAAAAAAGGAACTGTTATCTCAATTTTCTGGGTGCTAACTTACTCTCCGTTGGAGAATCTGCTTCTCTTTTCCAGAAAAATGCAGATCCTAAGAAGAGAGCTGCCCAAACATACCTCAAAAGTGCCCCATCTGAAACTAAGGACAACTGGCGAAATAAGCAAGGGTGATTATTTCCTGTGAACCAGATACCAGCACAAAGAGGAAGGAGATCGACACAGAGAAAAATCAACTCCTACCAAATCACAGAGCCAAAGCCTTAGAGGCCCCCAACACCTCAGCACTGAAGCAGACCAAAAATGAACCCAACATGGCTCAGGGAAATCCTGCGGAAGAGGGGGCGGAAAGAATGTAAGAGTTACATGTTGGGTAATGATTTGCAGAGACATTTATCATACCAATAACAGGGGCCTAACTCCACAATACATGACACATTTTCATTAACAAGGAGGATCAAATGGGAGGGGGTAGATCACAGATGATCCTAAATAATGGTACCAAACTGTCTGTATTTACTGAATAGAAAAATAATAAATCAAATTTAAAAAAAATAAACAATTCTCTTGCAAAAGTAGGAGCGAATTCAACGTTCTATGATCGTATTGTGTAGGAAGCTCAATTCCCGTCTTAAAGTAAGGGTAATTGAGAGTTTCATTCACCAGTTATCTGGTGGGATCAGTTGGTATTGAAAAATCCCAAGGAATTCAAAGAGTAGGACATCTTGGATTCTTTCGTTTCTCATTGAAAACTCATCGTGAATGTCATGTTGTTCTGTCCTGTTCCCTACTGTAAACAAATCCGCTTTCCTAACTAAGCCGGTATAAAATGGTGCATAGTCCTGTTTTCTAAGTGAACATTTCCTAACGAATAGTAATATTCAACTCAACGTTCCGTAAACCTGTTGTCTAGGAAGAACTTATCCCCTGGAAAACTAAGAATGAATGCAATGTGCCATTAGCCAGTTATGTACTAGCATCATTTTCTAATGAAAACTAACCGTGAACTGAAAAGATTAGAAGCTGCTTCATTACCAACATAGGTTGTGCAAGAAAACTAACAGAGAAGGTCGAGTTCTGTAATTCAATTGTATACAATATGCAATTGCCCATTGAAATCTATCCCTGAATTCAAAGTTCTGTAGTCACGGTGTTTGAAATGAACATTTCTCATGGAAGAATAACAGCGAATTAAATGTTCTCTAATTTCATTTCAGACAACATTCCAATGGTAATCTAACATTGATTTCAAAGTTCTATCAGAAGTTATATGCTCAGAACAGTTCCTGTTGAAAACGAACATGAATTCAATGGGCTGAAAATGTGTGAATACTGAGAATGTTTCCCATTGAAAACTCTGTACAATAAACAATTCTCTTTCAAAAGTAGGAGAAATTCATCATTCTATGATCGTATTCTGTAGGAAGCTCAATTTCGTCTTAAAGGAAGCGTAATGGACAGTTTCATTCACTGGTTATCTGGTAGGATCAGTTGCTATTGAAAAATCCCAAGGAATTCAAAGACTAGGACATCTTGGATAATTTCATTTCTCATTGAAAACTCATTGTGAATGTCATGTTGTTCAGTCCTGTTCTCTACTGTAAACAAATCTGCTTTCCTAACTAAGCCTGTATTCAATGTTGTATAATCGTGTTTTCTAAGTGAACATTTCCCAATGAAGGTAATGTTCAATTCAACATTCCGTAAACCTGTTGTCTAGGAAGAACTTATCCACTGGATAACTATGAGTGAATGCAATGTGCTATTAGCCGGTAATGTACTAGCATCATTTACTAATGAAAACTAAACGTGAACTGAAAAGATTAGAAGCTGCATCAATACCAACATAGGTTGTTCAAGAAAACTAACAGAGGAAGTCAAGTTCTGTAATTCAATTGTGTATAATATTCAATTGCTCTTTGAAATCCATCCCTGAATTCAAAGTTCTGTAGTCCCGCTGTTTGAAATGAATGTTTCTCTCTGAAGACTGACAGCGAATTCAATGTGCTGTAATTTCATTACAGAAGACATTCCAATGGTAATCTAAGATTGATTTCAAAGTTCTATCACAAGTTATATGCTCAAACATTTCCTGTTGAAAACGAACGTGAATCCAAAGGGCTGGAACTGTGTGAATACTGAGAATGTTTCCCATTGAAAACTGAGTAAAATAAACAATTCTCTTTTAAAGTAGGAGCAAATTCAGCATTCTATGATCGTATTGTTTAGGAAGCTCAATTCCAGTCTTAAAGTAAGCGGAATTGACAGTGTCATTCACCTTTTATCTGGTACGATCAGTTGCTATTTAAAAATCCCAAGGAATTCAATGAGTAGGACTTCTGGAATTCTTTCGTTTCTCACTGAAAACACATCGTGAATGTCATGTTCATCTGTCCTATTCTCTACTGTAAACAAACCCCCTTTCCTAACTAAGCCTGTATTCAATGTTGCATAGTCCTTTTTTTTAAGTGAACATTTCCCAATGAATCGTAATGTTCAATTCAACATTCCGTAAACCTGTTGTCTAGGAAGAACTTATCCCCTGGAAAACTAAGAGTGAATGCAATGTGCAATTAGCCGTTTATGTACTAGCTTCATTTTCTAATGAGAACTAACTGTGAATTGAAAAGATTAGAAGCGGCTTCAATACCAACATAGGCTGTGCATGAAAACTAACAGAGAAGGTCGAGTTCTGTAATTCAATTCTGTATAATATTCAATTCCCTTATGAAATCTATCCCTGAATTCAATATTTGGTAAATCAATTGTGTATAATAATCAATTGCCCATTGAAATCTATCCCTGAATTCAAAGTTCTTTAGTCCCGCTGTTTGAAATGAACGTCTCTCACTGAAGAATAACAGCGAATTCAATGTCCTGTAATTTCATTACAGATACCATGCCAATGGTAATCTAAGATTGATTTCAAAGTTCTATCAGAAGTTATATGCTCAGAACATTTCCTGTTGAAAACGAACATGAATTCAAAGGACTAGAAGAACTGTGTGAATAATGAGAATGTTTCCCATTGAAAACTGTGTACAATAAACAGTTCTCTTTCAGAAGTAGGAGCGAATTCAATGGTCTATGATTGTATTGTGTAGGAAGCTCAATTCCCATCTTAAAGTAAGCGTAATTCACAGTGTCATTCACTGGTTATCTGGCAGTATCAGAAACTATTGAAAAATCACAAGGAATTCAAGTGTAGGACATCTTGGATTCTTTCGTTTCTCATTGAAATCTCATCGTGAATGTCATGTTGGTCTGTCCTGTTCTCTACTGTAACCAAATCCGCTTTCCTAACTAAGCCTGTATTCAAGGATGCATAGTCCTGCTTTCTAAGTGAACATTTCCCAATGAATAGTAATGTTCAACTCAATGTTCCGTAAACCTGTTGTCTAGGAAGAACTTATCCCCTGGAAAACTAAGACTGAGTGAACTGTGCTATTAGCCGGTTATGTACTAGCATCATTTACTAATGAAAACTAACCCTGAACTGAAAAGATTACAAGCTGCTTCAATACCAACATAGGTTGTGCAAAAAAACTAACAGAGAAAGTCGAGTGCTGTACTTCAATTGTGTATAATATTCAATTGCCCTTTGAAATCTATCCCTGAATTCAAAGTTCTGTATTCCCTCTGTTTGGAATGAACGTTTCTCAATGAAGACTAACAGCGAATTTAATGTTTGTAATTTCATTTCAGACAACATTTCAGTGGTAGTCCAAGATTGATTTCAAAGTTCTATCAGATGTTATATGCTCCAAACATTCACTGTTGAAAACGAACATGGGCTGGAGAGATGGCTTAGTGGTTAAGCGCTTGCCTGTGAAGCCTAAGGACCCCGGATCGAGGCTCGATTCCCCAGGTCCCATGTTAGCCAGATGCACAAGGGGGCGCACACGTCTGGAGTTCGTTTGCAGAGGCTGGAGGCCCTGGCGCGCCCATTCTCTCTCTCTCCCTCTACCTGTCTTTCTCTCTGTGTCTGTGGCTCTCAAATAAATAAAAAAAAAAAAAAAAAGAAAACGAACATGAATTCAAAGGGCTAAAACTGTGTGAATACTGAAAATATTTCCCGTTAAAAACTGTGTACAATAAACAATGGTCTTTCAAGAGTAGGAGCGAAATCAACGTTCTATGATGGTATTTTGTAGGAAGCTCAATTCCCGTCTGAAAGTAAGCGTAATTGACAGTTTCATTCACTGGTTATCTGGTAGGATCAGTTGCTATTGAAAAAGCCCAAGGAATTCAAAGAGTAAGACATCTTGGATTCTTTCATTTCTCATTGAAAACTCATCATGAATGTCATGTTGTTCTGTCTGTTC